>NW_015172715.1:48689-49942 GCF_001447785.1 Gekko japonicus
AGCAGGAACTCATTAGCATAATAGGCCACACCCAACAGCAGAAACTCATTAGGATTGGCTACATTAGGGGTGTGTGGCCTAACATGCAAAGGAGCTCCTGCTACAAAAAAGCCCTGGGATTTGACAACAAACAAGGTAAACAGAATAACAAGCAAAAGGTGGGTGTGGCTGGATAACCACACTTCTGGTAACATGGGGGTGCGGCCTAATGTGCCAATGAGCTGTGCTGTCAGGGGTGTGGCCCAATATGCTAATGAGTTCCTGCTGGACTTTTTCTACAAAAAGAGCCCTGGAAGTGATGTCAAGTCACAGCCAACTTATGGTGACCCCATAGGATTTTCAAGGCGAGAGGCGAGCAGAGGCGGTGTGCCGTCGCCTGCCTCTGCGTAGCAGCCCTGAACAAGGGTCTACTTCCCCGGAAATTTAATTTGTTCAGGACAACCCTTGTGTAGGGTTGCCAGGTCTTACCTGTGTCCCAGTGGGGTCTTATGGCACGTGGAAGTGACATCATCGTGCCAGGCACGTAATTCAGGGGACACTCTAGCATTTTGGCAAAAAAACCCTCTATGGTCACCATAGAGTTTTTACTCAAATACTAGAACATCCCCTGAATGTTGTGCCCAGTGTGATGATGTCATGTAATAGCTCTGTTGAAGACACATTTTTGCCCAACACCGTCTGCTACTCTACTTTTTAAGCATGATCAGTGAGCCAGTGAAAATAATAGCAGAATACACTGCAGAGCTCCGTCACCTTGCTGAACACTGTGAATCTCAGGATCTCATGATAGATATGTATATTACTCCCGTTCACACAGGATGATGTCCACGCATATCAGGAGGGTGGCATGTAGCACACACTTCTGATATGCATTTTTGATAGGCTCCCCTTACGTGCCTCTGTAATGTCTGTTTTAGGGCTTGTAGGAGGTGATATTTTGTGGGAGGTGATATTACCTCTGGGCACAATGGGGCTCTTTGGGGGTGGGGGTGGCGGTGGATTGGGGCCCCTCAAAACGGGTAAACCCCCGCCCCTACCCATGTGTGGCAACCCTACCCTTGTGTGAATTTGAGCGCTTATGCCTTACCCTGTCCCTCCTCCTCAGTTAACAGGATCTCTACTCCACCCAAAACAGGCATGTCATAAGGGGAGAAGAAAAGCGGAAGAAGTCAACGGAAAACATAAATTAAACGATAATGTGTTTGCATTCATTTTGATTAGGGAATTTGGAGGCTCAGTTGCACAGCTCTTTC
>NW_015172715.1:50610-52761 GCF_001447785.1 Gekko japonicus
CTGTCTCACACAGTGGCCAACCAGTCCCTCTGGAGGGCCAACAAGAGGGCAAAGAGGCTGAGGCCTTCCTAAGAACATCAGAAGGGCCCTGCTGGATCAGACCAGTGGTCCATCTAGTCCAGCATCCTGTCTCACACAGTGGCCAACCAGTCCCTCTGGAGGGCCAACAAGAGGGCATAGAGGCCGAGGCCTCCATAAGAATATCAGAAGAGCCCTGCTGGATCAGACCAATGGTCCATCTAGTCCAGCATCCTGTCTCACACAGTGGCCAACCAGTTCTTCTGGATGGGCAACAACAGGGCATAGAGGCCGAAGCCTCCGTAAGAACACAATAGACCTGCTGGATCAGATCAGTGGTTCATTTAGTCCAGCATCCTGTCTCACACAGTGGCCAACCAGTTCTTCCGGATGGGCAACAACAGGGCATAGAGGCCGAAGCCTCCGTAAGAACACAATAGACCTGCTGGATCAAACCAGTGGTCCATCTAGTCCAGCATCCTGTCTCACACTGTGGCCAACCAGTTCATCCGGAGGGCCAACAACATCCCCTGATGTTGCCTCCTGACTCTGGGATTCAGATGTTCAGTGCCTCTGAATGTGGAGGTTCCCCTCAGTCCCCATGGCTAGTAGCCATCCATATAGACTTATCCACCGTGAATCAATCTAATCCCCTTTTAAAGCTGCTTGTTCCTGTGGCCCTCACATCATCCTCTGGCAGCGAATTCCACATTTTATTTACTCTCTGTTTCTTTGACCACCTCTGGGCAGAAATAGCCATTCTTAAGCCCAACAAACAAACAAAGGAATACATACGTTTCCACAGCTTGCAGTTCAGGCCAAACTGACAGTGTGCTTACTCAGCAGCTTTGTCGGGTCCTTCGTTCTGCTGAGAAAAGTGCTGCGTTTAAGTAAAAGGTGCTGTTCTCAATGCTGGCTGTGATTACATTTGGCCTCGGTGCGTTATTCTTGACAGGACGCACCACCTGGCATCCCAACACGCGCCCCCCCCCCCCGGCTTTCCAAGAACCGAGTACGTTAGGATAATCCTGCATACAGGAGATGATCGCCCATCGTAATTGACCCAGATTTCTCTCTGCAGTCATATGGTGAGTGGGATACTAGGACAAATCCAGACATGAGGCTGTGCGAGTGTATTGCATGCCAGGAAGTGGAGTGTGATGCCTCAAACAGGCAAGCAGTTTGGTGTAGTGCTTAAGTGCGCGGACTCTAATTTGGGAGAACCAGGTTTGATTCCCCACTCCTCCACTTGCAGCTGCTGGATGACCTTGGGCAAAAGCCATAGTTCTGTCAGAGCTGTCCTTGAAAGGGCAGTTCTCGAAAGAGATCTCTCAGCCCCACCTGCCTCACAGGGTGTCTGTTGTGGGGAGGGGAAGGGAAAGGAGTTTGTAAACCGCTTTGAGACTCCGAGTGAAAGGCGGGGTATAAATCCAATCTCTTCCTCCTCCTCCTTTTAACCAAAGTTCCCTCTAAGCTGAGTTAGTAGGATCTAGCTCACAGTTTTTTAGTCTGCAGCTCACACATTTTTGTCTCCTCAGGAAGGATGGCTCCAGAGCGGACTAATTTATGCAGCGGCCGAATGGCTCGCTCACAACTTTAATGCCAGCAGCTCACAAAGTAGAATTTCTGCTCACGAGATTCCACACCTTAGAGGGAGCATTGCTTTTAACCATCGGATGGAAGTCCAGGTTTGCTACGCAGAGGCAGGCAGTGGCACACCGCCGCTGAACGTCTCTTGCCTTGACAACCCCATGGGTTGGCTGTCAGTCGCCGACGACTTAACGACTCTTTCCGCCATCGGCATAGTGAGGCTGGACACAAATGATTATAATTTATTGCAGAACAATGGCGGTGAAACTGGCACCACATAGATAGTGTTGCCAGCCTCCAGGCAGGCCCTGGAGATCTCCCACTATGATAGCTTATCTCCAGACAATAGAGATCAGCAGGGGTCATTTCGTAGAAAAAGAGGTGCAGGAGCTCGTTAGCATAACTCATTAGCATAACTTATTTGCATATGCCACACCCCCTGACATCACCGGAAGTGTGTCAGAAGGCAACACCCACCACTCAGGCTCCACTGGACTCTTTTGGATTGCTAGCTATTGGGGGGGGGTGCAGATCTGTCCTCGC
>NW_015172715.1:52999-54119 GCF_001447785.1 Gekko japonicus
GAGAGGAAGATTTCATTTCTTTGGGTCCCCAGTGGAGAGGAAATTGTTTCAAAGGAACTCCCCCCCCCCGGTGCATGACCGTACCACAATGCTGTGGGAAAGATAGTGCTGCCAAGTGTCCCACTTTGGGGAGAGGCCTTCTGCCACCAGCCCTAGTTGCCTGCAGTATGTCTGCGGAATTAGTTCTGGAAAAGATTAGGCTAGGCAGTTTATTACCAACTGCAAGCTGCAGTTTGCAGATTACATAGTTTGGCGGACACGAACGGGTTCAGTGAGGCAGTGCCCCAAAGAACCCTGTATAACACAGATGTATTATTAGCTTATGGAGCTGCAGTGGCTCAAGTGGTTAAGACGCTGAACTGCAGGCTGTGGAAGGTCGGTAGTTCAGCAGTTCGAGACCCGAGTGTGCCGCATGACGGAGTGAGCTCCCGTCTCTAGTTCCAGCTCCTGCCAACCTAGCAATTCGAAAGCAAGAAATTGCAAGTAGATAAATAGGGACCACTTCCGTGGGAAGGGAACAGCGTTCCGTGCGCCTTGGTGTTTAGTCATGCCGGCCACATGACCAAGGAAATGTCTTCGGACAGCGCTGGCTCTTCGGCTTTGAAACGGAGATGAGCACCGCAACCCTAGAGTCAGACTCGAATGGCTTTCGAGCAAGGGAACCTTTACCCTTTTACTATTATTAGCTTATATTAGTTTATATATTATTTAGGGTTGCCAGGTCCCTTTCCTCCACCGGCGGGGGGATGGGGTGGACGTTCTAGGAGTGGGAAGTGACGTTGCTCCCCATTTCCCCCTGAAACAGTGACGTCGCACGTGAGGTGCCCGTGTCCCCTGGAGGTGTTTAGTTTATTATTAGCCAAGGGCCATCGCTTTCTTAGTAACGATTCAGAATTACAGAAATCGAACAACAGCCAGGCACACAAACAATATAAAAAAAAAAAATCGAGCCAATTACATATTACAGAGTTATTATGCACATTTCAAATTTTAGTAGATAAATAAATGCTAGAAAAGCATAGTTATTCAGTCAGCAGCATTCGGTATACACTTTAAAATATATCTAAACGATCACTAAAATTATAGCTCCCTGTAGGGAGCCCTCACTGGAGAAGACCCT
>NW_015172716.1:0-45477 GCF_001447785.1 Gekko japonicus
TTTATATTTATACCCCGCCCTACCCCGGACCCAACAGATTTATATTGCTGCAACCAATATTATTGTTCATTGTTTTATAATTTTAATGTGATTTTATTGTAATGAGTCTTTGACTCAATTTGTTGTGATCCGCCCTGAGCCCGTTTGGGGAGGACGGAATACAGATCCCAAAAATAAATAAAATAAATAAATTTCACTTCTTCCACTAGGATACTGCTGCCACCACTGTCCTTTTGGGGTCTTCCTGCCAGGAGGGACTCCTGACCCCCCTTCTCAATTCTGAGACTTGGCCTTAAGGTCTCCTGCTACCCAGTGCCTGGTTACCACATGGACCAAATGCAGCCTATGGTGCCCCTGGGGGAATAGTTGGTTGCCAACTGCCTGTCTTTCCCCCTCCCAAGGCTCCCCTCTTAAAATAGTGTGGTCAAGACAGTTGGAGGACCCATGTGGTACACATCCAATATTAAAAAGAGTTATTAAAAAGAAAGTTCAAACACACTTTTTGCACATCACAGTTCAGCCACCAGAAAAACAAAGAAAAGTTGGTTATAAATGCATCTTTCTTTCCCTGGTTCTAAGACTAACTAGACTAACTAGATGTCACCATCAGAGCAGGCACATAGTTTTAGAAAGTAACAAATTCTCTAAAACTCTTTCATTACGTTCTGGCTCCCTGCAGGCCTTCAGCAGACCATATGTTCAAAGATGGCTGCCGGCCTGCAGACCAGAGCTCAGCAGTTTGTTTGGTGTAGTGGTTAAGTGTGCGGACTCTAATCTGGGAGGACCGGGTTTGATTCCCCACTCCTCCGCTTGCACCTGCTGATGTGACCTTGGGTCAGTCACAAGCTCTGCAACTGTCCTTGAAACAGAGCAGTTTGTGTCAGAGTTCTCTCAGCCCCACCCACTTCACAGTGTGTCTGTTGTGGGGAGGGGAAGGGAAAGGAGTTTGTAAGCCGCTCTGAGACTCAAAGTGAAGGGCGGGGTATAAATCCAATCTCTCTCTCTCTCTCTCTCTCTCTCTCTCTCTCTCTCTCTCTCTCTCTCTTCCAAGGACCAGCACCAAGAGAGCCTTCCCCCTGGGGGCAAGCACTTTAATTAAACCTCTGACTCCACCCATTTTGCACCACTCTCTCTACCTCTTTTGACCTGGTCTGCCCAGGTCACACAGATGGACCCTGGGACACCCAGGTGTATCCTGGGGCATGCAGGTGCATCCTGGGAGCCCTCTTGGAAGGCATTCTGGGAAATCTCCAGGAGATTCCTAATACCCAATGCCTCAGTTAACTTTGCTAGCCAAGTCATTTGCATAACTAAGGTTGGTAGTTGACCTAACTTCCTGCCCTTCCAGAGAGAAAGGGGAAAGAATGACACTTTTAAAACTTAGTGTGTGTGTGTGGGGGGGGGTTCTCCACACTGTTCTGCATGCAACTCTGCCATTTAAAATTTTTTTTGATCCCACCTCCATTCCAAGCGGTGACAGGCAATGGCACTGAGGGTGGAGGATTGTCACCCCTACTGGAGGCTTGAGAGCCCTAGCTGTTAGCACTTATTAGGAAACAGCTCCCCCATCATTGAAGAAAGTTTGGCTTGAAAGCTCTTTGTGTTTTGTAATTTCCCCATAGTAGCAAATTTGTGATTACTCCTATCCTATGACAGTCATTTTTGGTGACACCCATGTCCTTGTATCAAAAATCCAAAAGTACCTACAGCCTTAATAAGGCCAAGCATCCCTGGGGTTGACAGTGCAGAGCTAAAGAAACCAGTTGTCTGAAGGTAAAATGCACCTTCATATTTAACATTGCCTCTGAAATGCTCTCAAAAAGTACAAGAAGGAAACAGCTTTCCCTTTTGTTTCTTTCCAGACATCTAGTAGTCAGATATCCTGGCTCTGAGTATGGTGGTTCTACTTCCCTAGCATGTTTAATAGCTTTTTAATAAGCTTATTCTCTCTGAGTTTTCTGGTTTGTCATCACTCCATATTGTGGCAGTATTTTCCTAAATTTGTCACAAGTTGTCTGAAGAAGTAATTCCTTTTTCTGTTCCAAATCTGTTGTCCAGTGATCTTATGAGTGGGTAGGCAGTACCAGTTTAGAGTGCTCCAGTGCCTAGAAATTTTGCAGAATGGTTTGCTAATATGATAAACAACTGGATATATAAAACAAAGAGACAGTTTCTGATGTAGGGAGTTCATATTTCAAGCTTCTGGGTCTTGCCTGTAAATTATTTCCTTTCATGGATTTGTGACTAATTTAGTACATGCTTCTAAATAAGATTATCATGGATTCATGTCTCTGATGAATCACTTTCTAACAAAGACACTGCTCATTTTCAAGAGCAGTTATAACTTAGATCAAGAAACAGATGTCGTTAAACAAAATCATATTAACATACATATTCAGACAACAGTATAATTCTGAGACTATACATCAAAGGGTAGTAACACAGTAGTCCTCCTTTGCCCACCCAGTCACACTTGTCTCCTTTTTAAAAATTTCATGAAGAAATTGTGATGTCCAAAAAGAAAAATGACAATTAAAAAAATTACTGTTTGTGTTATGTGCCATTAAGTCACTTCTGACTTAAGGAGACCCTGACCAATTCCCCACAAGCAGCTGTGCCACCCTCGCTCTTCTGTTTCCCCGCTTGCATTGGTCAATTTCACACTATTCGCTGCAAGGCCGCATTTTGACCCATAGCTCCCCCCCAATTTTCCCTACGTCTTCCCAAAAAACAAGGATCGAGAAGACGCGAGGGAAATCGGGGGGCACTGCGGGTCAAAATGTGGCCATGCAGCTAATAGTGTGAAATTGACCAATGCAAGCGGGGAAACAGAAGAGCGAGGGCGGCACAGCTTCTTGTGGGGAATCAGTCCCTATGAATTAATGTCCCCCAAAACATTTAATTGTTAGACTTGCTCAGGTCTTGCAAACTGAAGGCCATCAATCCATCTCATGTTGGGTCATCCTCTTTTCCTACTGCTTTCAAGTTTTCCTACAATTATTGTAATTTTCAATGAGTCTTGTCATGTCATAATGTGACCAAAGCACCATAGCCTCAGAAATTGTGTTTCTTTCCCTTTTGAGTATGTTTCTTTGGACAATGACAATTTTTACAAGACAGATGTCTATAGGAATACAACCCAGCTTCCCAAACAGAGCCCACATTCACAAAATGGCCTCAGCAAATCAACATAGGAAACTTATCTCCTCTCTGCAGCCTCTTAGTTTATTCTTTGTTAGAGTTGATATGGATAACAGTGGATAAAGCCTAACACCATGCTATGTGTGGTAGTAGTAAAGATGAGAATCAGCAGGCCTTTAAACATAACTCCAAAAACAACAGAGAAGAGTTACTCCCACTCACTTCAGGCACCCCCCAAAACTACAGTTACTTTTATCATTGTTGGTGGACCTGTCCAATTATACAGGGCTTCTGGTCCCAAGTTCTGGGAGAAATAAACAAGATAACTTTAGAACACATTCCATTGGATCCAGCTGTGCTGCTTCTGAACTCATACCACTGAAGAAAGGGAAATCCACGTCTCTGAATTGTATGCCACCCTAATTGCAACGGCCAGGCTTGTTATTGCTGCCTCTTGGAAATCGACAGTACCCCTATCCCTTCATTACTGGCGAAACAAATGCTGGTATAACTACGCGATGGACAAAATAGCTGACACATATGAGACATACACGTGAGGACACTCATGAGCACAGTCTAGATTCGTACGAAAGTGGTTTGCATTAATAACCTACTTCACAGAACATGACATTCTACCAGCACATGTAGGCTACGCCGAATGGCTTCATTTATGAGTTGCTTTTTCTTACTTTAGTTAGCCTTTATTTTAGGGTCTGAGCACACTCTTTCCACAAGAGTTTTAATGGTACTATAAGACACTCACATATTAGTGGTAGGATACTTGGGAACAAAACAAAGTGCATAAGGCCTCAGTCAGGCAAAGTTAATTTTGTTATATGGATATATTGAAACGTCTTAAGGGTATTCGTTTACACATTGTTGAAATAGGATTGAATGCATTACTGTTTATGCTTATTGGATTTTATGTAGATGTGACTTCTCTTTGAATAAAAAAATTAGAAAGAAAGAAAAAACAAACCCAAATAAAAGGCAAAATTCCCTCCTGAGCAGAGGACAGGCATAACAGACCACATATGCACAACAGTCCACACAAATACAGAGTGACAACCCACATGCCAGTATGGGGGAACTTTGACTGGGTTAGGAGTTGCTAGGGTTGCCAGCTCAAGGAAATGCCTGGAGATTTGGGGAGTGGAGTCCAGGGAAGACAGGGTTTGGGGAGAGGAGGGTGTAGGGTTGCCAGACTCCTGGTCCAGGTGGGGAATCCCCCAATTATTGGGGTTTCTGCCTGCTGCCAGCCAGCTGGCCAGTGAGGGAAGCCCTGCCCCAAACAGCAATGCTGCACAGTGATGTCCCCGATGTGATGACATAATGCAGAAATGACATCATTGTGTTGGTGACTCTATGATTTGAGCCAATTTTTAACCATAGAGTTTGCCCCAAAAGCACAGTGTTGCTGACATGATGACATCACTTCCGCATGATGTCATCCCACCGGGAACATCACCACCCACTCCCAGACCACCCCCCAAATCCCCCAGCTGGTGCGACGATCATGCCTGGCAATCCTAGGAGGGTATGGTATTTGTCTCCTCTGTAAAGTGTACTCACTGTGGAGGTAGGTAAATGGTCTGCCCTAAAGTCAGAAAGGCACAACAGGCAGGATGACTTCAAAACCCTCCAAAAGCAACCAGAACAACATTTGCTGGTGCTTTCTGCATGGTAACTGGCAAGGTAGAAACTATGCCTTCAGCAGGTAAGGTATTTGGTTGAGCACCACTATCCAGCCTGGTATAGTAATGGTAGAAAACCATGGCTCAGAACTGTTAGGTTCTCCCCTAAGCTGAGGTTATGCAATCACTCCCACAAACAAGGAGTTCAAACTCTTCTCTGGCTGGTTGAGGGTCTGTTTGCTCCTGCACACCTTTGCAAAATGATTCCACATTTGTAGCAAGTAGTTCCAAAAGCAGGGCAGACTTTGGGCTTCTGACTGCAGCTACACCTCTTGCAAAACGATTGCTATGCAGACCAGCTATCTCTTAAGGCTGGAGTGTTGCTTGGAAACTTAGTTACTTTGTGTCTTGGCTGCTTTTGCTTCTGTGCTATTGCATGCAAAGTCACTGGAGCCTCTGCAGCCATTGCTAGAGCTTCTGCATGAGCTAAAGTCTGAGCTCTGCAAATGTCAATTGCTTTTTTAAGGGTGATATCAGCATGTTCTAGCAGCTTCTCCTTTAGCTTACTATCAGTAATGCTAAAGACGATTTTCTCCCGAATCATCTCCTGCTCCAAATTCATAGTCTTGAGCTTTGCACCTCAGTTGTCTGACAAAACTATTAATACTTTCTGCTTCATTGAACCTGAGCTGCCAAAACTGGCAAAAACAGCATCTCTTTCTTTTATTTCTCACATTATTTAACAGAGTAAATAAAGCACAGTGGTGGTTGTATCCAGGGGTCATTTCGTAGGAAAAGAGGTGCGGGAGCTCATTAGCATGCCTGTTAGCATAACTCAGCATATGCCACTCCCCCTGACACCACCAGAAGTGTGTCAGAAGGGGAAGCAAAAAAGTGGGGAGGCGTCCCATAGACTACAATGGGAAGATCGTGGGGAGGTGGGGTTTTGGCACCCTAACGATGGCCACGGCTTCTCGGAGCTCAGAGAGATGCATGCCATGAACCAGCGGATGGGAGGGGGTACGATCTGTGTGTTTCGTTGTTTAGGTCATATGATCGGAAATAATCATAGACTCTTCCCAAGTATAAATGTTTGGTGCCATCTCCTGGACTTTAAGCTAAATTTCACTGCATTGCAGTAAATGGTAAGGCTTTGCAGTAGGATAGAGACACTATTCGAGAATCACCTATAAATTTCAAATGGGAATAATAAGCGATGTGGAGACTGCGTGGAGTTCGTGGAAGCGAAGGGGAGAATCTAAGGCAAGCTTTAAAGGATGCTTTGGGACCGGTCCAAGATTAAAAGCAGTTTACATAGCGAGGATATGATCTATGGACATATCCGAGTATTAATCTGCCCGGTGAGACTGTGACTAGTTTCTCCAGAGGATATTTTGATCACAAACGTTAATCCTTAAAGGGAAACAATAATAGAAAAATGAACTCTATCTTAAAGACTGGTTCATCATCATTGCTGCAACAACACTGGATAATGGGAGCAGAAGATTAAGTAGAGGAAGATTGTAACGAAGGAAGAGAAAACAAGATAGAAATCACACTTACTGAAGAGGACTTGACTTTAATATGGGAGATTTTCTTTTTATCTCCCCAAATAAGGCTTTTTTGTGGGGGAATAAGATTGTTAATATGAGACGCTGATGTTTTCCATTGTTTGCTAAACCAGTTTAATAATTGAGCTTTTGTATTACTCTTTGTATAGTCAGATTTGCTGGATTGGATACCATAAGTGAAAGATTTGAAGATCACTTTCAACGTTTACAAATTTGGTTTGTTAAAAAAAAAAGTCAACGCTAATTTGTTTAAGCATTGTATAACCTCCATCTCTTGGGTTTTTAGTAGTTTTCTTTACTTTTACCCATAGTTTGTAGACCCCCTCCCTTGTTTCTTTGTAGTTTATAGAAAATGCAATAAAAATCCCCTACAGGGAGCTTAAAAAAAAAGAAAAAAATGAAAGATTGTGCCGCCGCTGTGGTGCGACTCTAGACCTTGGCAGGTCGGCTGGGGAAGGGGAGGGGAGGCCTCTCCCCCTTTTTGCTTCCCCAGCCAGCCTGCCAAGTCATGCCCCATAGAATACAATGGAAAGATCGTGCTGCTGCTGTGGTATGACTCCAGAGAGAAGGGGCTTAAAGTTTAAACCCCTTCTCTCTGGAGTCGCACCGCAGCATGATCTTTCCATTATATTCTGTGGGGCCATGGGATACAATAAGAGATTGTGCTGCTGCTGCGGCGTGACTCTAGAGAGAAGGAGTTTAAACTTTAAACCCCTTCTCTTTTCGCTTCCTCTGCAAGCTCTCTGGGAGCTGGGGGTGGGGCTTGCTGCCGCCACCATTTGTGCCCGCTCCTGGGCTGCTGGAGCACCGCTCCAGCTCACTCTGGCCTCAAATGACCCCTGGTTGTTTCTATTGGTGGTTGTTATCTCAAGGACATTTCTGGAAAGAGCTCTCTCAGCCCCACCTACCACACAGAATGTCTGTTGTGGGGAGGGGAAGGGAAAGGAGATTGTAAGCCATTCTGAGATTCTGAGTGAAGGTATAAATCCAATCCCCTCCTCCTCCTCCTCTTCTTCTTCTGCAACATTCTTAAAATTAATGGATAAAATAAGTCTAAGATCATCGAACTATGAAACACTGATTCAGGATTTTGACCCAATGGGTCCAGATGTATTCTGATTGTTCAGTCAAAGCTGAGCTAGGCATAATGTGGTATGCAACATGATACACAGTTCAGCAAAGGGCAAGTTCCTCAGTGATGAGTGAATCTGTTAGTAATAATTCATAACTCCTTGCCAGACCATTTCTGTGGAGGTGAAAAGGGTTGTAAAATGACATACTTGAAATCATCCTCTCAAAAGATTACTATTCAGACCTGACAATCACAAATAGTGGGGCATGACTTGTTATTATTTTTCTTGAAGGCAAAGATCATAGAAGATGTGTTTTACCTTTTCTTGATATACTCAGAAGTCAAAGAGGTCACAAATGTAGTCTGCAGAAACATAACCAGTGGCTTCAAAACAGAACATAGTGGGCTTGCTTTCTGATTACCATACATTGGTGTATATCTAAGGGCTGATCTAAAGATGTGATTTATTGGAATGAAGACCATTGACAAAAGAATATTCATGCTTAGGGATGGGCATGAACTAAACATCACAAATTTTGGGCAGTTTGTGGTTCACAAAGCGATGTTCATGGCAGGGCGACTGGCACAAATATTTCATGAACTTTCATGCTGTTTGTAGTGCTTTGTGGCAGTCCATGACTGGATATATTTCCAGACAGACTGTCTCTGATCAATTATAGTGTTTATAAAACTTCAAAGCAATGGAGGGGGCAGAATGTCCTGGCCTTGGAAACACCAATAGGAGCCCTCCAAAGCTAAACAGGCATTGCAGGCTGCCATTAACAGAGTTCCCATTCTGCTCTATGGAATCAGAATGCTATATATCAGCTCAGGTATGCAGCCTCTCCTCTGTTGGCTGTCTGCAGTTAGACAGAGATGAAGGGAACTTGTTAAAAGCAATGCACATTCATTTACTCCAGATTGTAAACATCTCTCCTAAGCTAGAGTTTGGGTGTTGGGTGGACTCAGGGCTCTGAGCTACGCTGTCTCTCTGCTCATGCTGAACAGAGGGGCTAAGCTACAGGGTGCCTTGGCTGAGGATCCACTTTATACCCTCCTGATTGTGAACTTCTCTCCCCTCCTGAGGTTTAAGTGGACTCAGGGCTCTGAGCTACGCTGTCTCTCTGCTCATGCTGAACAGAGGGGCTAAGCTACAGGGTGCCTTGGCTGAGGATCCACTTTATACCCTCCTGATTGTGAACTTCTCTCCCCTCCTGAGGTTTAAGTGGACTCAGGGCTCATGGCTGCACAAGAGAAGTTGAGCCAGATGTAAGCCTTGTGTGACCAGTACTCCAGGGGATCAGCATTGGCAGGCTCTGGGGACTTGGCAAGGTACTCCCTCACCATCACCTCTGCTGAATCCTCTGCCATTGCACCCCTGGCATCCCCACTGCTACTGACCTCCCAGTTCACTACTGTCAACCAGTAGTGGGACTTTCCCCTTTCTGGCCTCTTTGAGGCAGAGGTGCTGGCTGTGGCCAGACTCTTCCACCCGCTGTTCCCTCTGGTCATTTGTTGGCTTGTAGCCTCCACACTTCTTTGCAGAGTTCATGCTTTAATAGCAAGAGCTCTGCATTCAGGAAAGCAATGCTGCCTTTTATTGGGGGGGCCACATATATAGTCCATTTTGTACTCCTCTTCTCCTTTTCCTCCTCCTCCTTTTCTTCTTCTCTTTTATTGCAGAGGAGATGCAACCTGGTGGTGATGCCCACCTGTAACCTCTCTGTCAAGGCCCTGGCCCATTGGAGGACAGCCAGCTGCAATGCAGAGGCCAGCACCCAGTCCAGCCCTCAAAATGGGGATGACTTGCCCCAGGATGGCTGTATGGGCACAGAGAACATTGATGATGTCCTGGAAAGCCTTCAGGATATGTGCCATTTGGGAGAGGGTTGGCCAGTCATTGGAGCTGATGCTGAGCTCCTTCATGGTCATAGAGGAGACCAGTGTTCCCTCTAAGCTGTAGAGTCTTGTGAGCAAAAATTCTACTTTGTGAGCTACTGGCATTAAAGTTGTGAGCAAGCCATTTGGCTACTGCATAAATTAGTTTGCTCTGGAACTATCCTTCCTGAGCTAGGACAAAAATGTATGAGCCGGAGGATAAAAAACTGTGAGCTACCTCACACTAACGCGGCTTAGAGGGAACACTGGAGGAGACAACATCCTGTGCTGTGCTCTTCTGCTCTACCAAATGCACAATCACGGCATAGGTGGAGTGGTTCATCTTCTTCCCCCTGCCTCTCAAGCAGCAGACAGAAAGACTTGATGCTGCACAAGAAGTGGGTGGCTAGGTGCTGGCAGATCTCAAGTAAGGACTGCATCTCAAGGGGGGCAGCATCCTATGTGGCCTTGACAGTGCTCCCAAGCCCCAGAGCAACCTTCACCACCAGCTGAAGTGTGTGTGCCAGGCAGATGCTGCCCCCCCTTGAGGCACACATGCTCCACTTCTGCCAGCATGTTGGTGTCGGAATTCTGTGACTATGTAGCCACAATGTTTCCCCTGCCCACCTACTCCCTCAGGCTGCTCTGTTTCACACAGCAATTATGTTTTATGCTGTGTGGCCTGCATCAATTCCCTGCACATGGAGCAGAACCACTTTGTTGTCCAGTGCCAGGACTGTCCCCTCCTGGGGCCTAGGCCATACCCCAACAGTCCTGCTGGCTCCTCCAGAGCTCTGCCATGAAGTCCACAGTTCTGCCTTGTGGTCTGGAAAGCTGAGCCTTGACCATAGCACTGCAGCCAGTGAAAGGCTACGTCCTTCATGAGGGATGTTGGCCATTCACAGCAATCATCTCAATGGCGATGAGGCAAGTGACTGCTTTCTGGGCCCTCCACATAGCCCTTTTGACTTCGTGGAGGGTAGCCTGCCTTGATGTCCCATCCATTGCAGCCCAAGTGTGGGAAGCCTTCCTTGGAGGGCCTCCTGCTCCCCATCTGCTTTTCCCTGCTGAGAGGGAGTGCACTTCTTATTCCTCCCGCTGGCTGCCCCTCTTTCCTCCGGCAGCAACATTGTTGGGTCACAGTGCACCCATTGCAGGTGCCTGCAGAGGACAGAGGAGGACAATTGTTGGGGGTTTGCACCCCTCTGGACATGGATGTGGCATACCTAGCACTCTGCCACATGGGGGGTCACTAGGGACTGTGTGAAAATGCTTCCAAACTGCAGGCTCCCCTCCACCCTCTGAATCACTGCTGTCAGAGTCCTCCTTTCCAAAGAGTGTTAGCAACTGCTGCTGTCTCTGGGCAGTGCTAACAACTCTTTTGCCTTTGTGGAGAGCCCCAGGAATAGATCAGGGGAAGGAGGATCCAAGACCCCTGGTGATGCCCTGCTAGGGCCAGGCAGGATGGTTTCGGTACCCCAGGATGCAGGCCTGTGGTATACAGGGGGTGGAAGACTTTTACCCCCCCCACCACTTTCACCCTTATGGAACACAGAGGTGTTCACACTCAGGAGGGGTGGGAGGGTATAAATGTGGGAGATCTTTTTGGGGGGTCCGTAACTGGGACTCCAGAAATGTAACCACCCCCAACTTGGAGAGATTGTAAAGGAGTGGGCAGCAGTGTGGGTTCCTGTGTGTTTGGTGTGTGCAGCTTGCAGGGGGTCTATTTTATACACTTTTGAACCTGCACCCAATATTTTCCCCCAAAGTGCTTTTCTGGCTTGAACATAGTCCTGTTGGGTTTGCACTGACACAGTGACACTGGTTCTGCTGAACTTGAAAAAATGCCCCCCACCTTCATTTTCTTCTGCAGTGATTCTCTGGAACTTTGATTCCGTTCTGTGGGGCTTCTATTGCTCTTGTTTTTTGCTGTTTCCCCCCCTCCATTGGAAACAATGGAGGATTGGGGCACCTCCTTTAGGGGGCTATGACTCAGACCAAACGTGGAGGGCAGGTAGAGGAGAGTCAGCCAGAGATTCTCTGTGAGTTTGGTTTCTCTAGCATGCACAGGATCTGTTCTATACACTCCTGAATCTCTTGAACCTGCACCTGTCATTTCCCCAGAAAGCACTTTCCTGGGGGCACCTTCTTTGGGGGCTGTAACTCAGACCCTGTAAATCCAATCCTCACCAATTTTGTAGGTCAGGTAGAGGAGAGTCACCTGGAGATCCTCTTCATGTTTGATGTCTGTAGCACACCGGAGGGGGGGGTCATTCTATGGCATCACAAACCTCACAAACTGAACTGGTTCATTTACTGTCTAAAAGTTTGTGACGGTTTGTGGCTCACGAACCAGGAACGCCATGAAGCAAATTGAACAGCATTTTCCTGGTTTGTGCCCATCCCTATTCATGCTTCTTGGTTGCTGTTACATCAATGATGGTTTATTGGTTAGGGGATTAGCCACTTGTGATAGCTCTATTTATTCCAAATCTTTTTAATATCTCCATTCCCACAGAGAGCTCAGGGTGGGATAAATGGTCCTTGCCCCCATTTTATAGTTTGTACAATCTTGTAGGTTAGGCTGCAAAAGAATGACTGGCCTCACCAGTGAGCTTCACAGATGAATGGGGAATTGAATCCAAGCTTCCCCAGTCCAAAATTCTGTCCCTATATCACACTTCCTCTGTTCTTAAATAAGAACTTGGGAAGGTAACCTCTCACATCTGAGAGAAAGGGCCAGGTACATACCTCTGTGTGTGTGTGAGTGTGTGAAGAAAGATCAACTTTAATTTTGGAGGAGAGAAAAAGGAAGGAATTTGTGAGTTGACTGAAGATGAATTATCTTGGGATTCAAGCTCTCTCTCTCCCCACCCCTTCCTCCTCCTCCCCCCCCCAAGAAATTTCAGGAAATCCTATACCAAAGGGAAGGAGTTAGGTTAGGTTTGTCATATGAATCACCACTGAGTACTCTTAGTACTTAAAAAAGAATTACTGTATGTTGTCGAAGACCTTGACACAGAGAGTATTCCATCTTTCTGTGTTTATACCTCTGAGGATGCCAGTCACAGTTACTGGCGAAACATCAGGTTCTACAATGCCAAGACCACGGCCACTCATCCCGGAAAATCTAAAGCAACTAAAGAATTACTGTACACTAGCCATATTAGATTAGCATATCTGAGTAGGACATCAAAGTGCAAAATACACATGCCATACATTATATTTAAACAGCACACATGTATATTTAGCTACTTTTCCTCTTTAACACAAATGGTTTGAAAAGGATTCATTCATCTGATGCATTTTAAAGGGATAAGCAGCTGAAAGGTAAAATGCAGTTCAAATATGGTGTTTTAGGTATCATATAAAGTATATATATAAAATAGCCTGCTTTGTAGAGAGAAAGGTGAAGTATAAATATTTTAAATGTATTTGCAGGGTCTTTTCACAGGTTCTGGACTGAAATTGTTGTCTTCTAATTCTAAGATATATAGAGGTTGGCTGTAGGTACTCAGTCATGAAGCAAAACAATTTTGCATATCTCAAAAGCACAATATGTTTCCAAGGCAGAGACCTGCCAAAATATCCTCCAGCTTTTCTTTGTTAATGGTATAAGAATAGGTCAGAATATTTAGGAAAGACCATTATCCAAATAAAAAAACTAGTAGGTATGCTGAGAACTTCACAGAGAACACATTCAGAAAGTGAACATACTGTTTTCAACTATTGTGAGCAAGTGTCAGATTGACCTCTCTCACCTTCCATACATCAGTTGCCCAGTTCGAGCACCATGTCAGTCAGTTCTGTGGATGTACAGTATTTATGTTAGTGAAGTTTCATTTCCTTCTGGAGGGCCAGTTTGGTGTAGAGGTTCAGTGTGCAGACTCTAATCTGGGAGAACCGGGTTTGATTCCTCCCTCCTCCACTTGCAACTGCTGGATGACCTTGGGCAAGCCATAGTTCTGACAAGAGCTGTCCTTGAAAGGGCAGTTCTCAAAAGAGCTCTCTCAGCCCCACCTACCTCACAGGGTGTCTGTTGTGGGGAGGGGAAGGGAAAGGAGTCTGTAAGCCGCTCCGAGACTCCAAGTGAAGGGTGGGGTATAACTCCAATCTCCTCCTCCTCCTCCTTCTCCTCTTCTTCTTCTTCCTCTTCCTCTTCTCCTTCTGCTTTGTGGGTCAAAGTCTGAAACTAGCAGCAAGACTGATTTCCAATAGCAGGGACTTTGTGTGTGTGAAAGAGGGGGGGCAGTGTGTGTCTCTGTGACATGGACAGAGACCAATTCTAGGGCTCCCAGCACTGCCTTGGAAAATGCTGGGAGATTTGTGCAGTGGTGCCTGGGGAGGACAAAGTTTTGGGAGGATGCAGTGTCACTTCCAGCTGATGCTCTAGGCTGACCCCTTAGAGTCTGATTAGATGATACATTAAATATGAGTTGGGCTGGGGGAAACCCCAAACCAACTTATGTTGTTATGTGCCTCAGGACTGACCTTAAAAATAGTATGGAGGGCCCAAATTGGCTCCTGAGCATGCCACAACAGCAGGAGGAACTTCAGCATTCTATCCCTTCTATCCCACATGTTTTCTCTAGCATTGGGGAGACACATGGAACCGGCAGTGAGACAAATTGCCTGCCTCCCCATGGCCATTTTCTTCTAATGAAAACTGCAGGGTGGAAGGAAGGGAATGCTGAAGGTCCTCCTGCTGCCATGCTGTGCTGGGAGCCGATTTGCTCCCACTCACACAACTTTTAAGGTGAGTCCCTGCACACATATTAAACTTGCATTTAATGTATCACTTAATCATAGGGTTGCCAGGTCCCCCCTAGCCACCAGTAGGGGATGTGGGGTAGGGTTGCCAGATCCAGGTTGGAGAATTCTTGGAGATTTGGGGATGGAGCCTGAAGAGGACAGAGACCTCAGTGGGTTACAACACCAGAGAGTTCACCCTCCAAAGTATACATTTTCTCCAGGGAAACTGATCTCTGTACCTGGAGAAGGGCTGTAATTCCAGGGTATCCCCAGGTCCCACTTGGAGGCTAGCATCCCTACCCTAGTTTTTATTATCTTTACCACAAAGTATTTTCTAGGGGAAATTCCTAGAATGTCACTATCTGGAGGACATTTTTCTCTTGCTTTTCATTTCCTTGGGGACAAGAAATTCAGGAGGGATGGGAAGGGTAAATGGGAAGGTAAATCAGAGGCCTCCCCTCTTTTCATCCTGCATATTGTTATAATACTAGGAGTAAGGCCCATTGTGGGAAGAAATACAACAAGCTCTAGAAAGAGGCTACAGGTGAATGTCCTGGCTGTGGCTGGTGGGGCAGCAGAGGGAGGCAAGCCATGTTTATTTCCTTCTGCTTAGCTATAAGTCAGGGCTGTTTCAAGTCATTTTGCTGCCCCAAGTGGGTAGTATGAGAGGAGAGCCACATGGTAACAGGTATGGTTCCCTCCACCCCTGACTTATGTTGATTTGGGGCTATGCAGTGGCAGCTAAGGTAGAAAAGCATCTCCTGCTATACCATGTTTTCTGGGTCCCAAGTTACAGGGTTGCCAACTCTGGGTTGGAAAATACCTGTAGATTTGAGGGGTAGAGCCTAGGGAGGGCAGGGTTTGGGGTGGGGAGGGACCTTTGTAGGATATAATGCCATAGAGTCCAGTGCCGAAAGCAGCCATTTTTGCCAGGAGAACTGATCTTGGTCATCTGGAGATCAGTTGTAATAGCTGGACTTCTGTGAAGTATACAGCCATAGAGCTCAGCCTCCAAAGCAACCGTTTTCTCCATGGGGACCCGTCTCTGTAGGTGGAGATCAGTTGTAATAGCTGGACTTCTGTGAAGTATACAGCCATAGAGCTCAGCCTCCAAAGCAACCGTTTTCTCCATGGGGACCCGTCTCTGTAGGTGGAGATCAGTTGTAATTCAGGGACATGTCCAGGCCTTCCCTTTCCCCACAATTCCTGTTTAACAGTTTAACTGATTAACACTTTGACTGACTCCCTATTAACGCCCCACAGCCTCTTGGGACTCCCAACTTGGGAGCTGTAGTTCTAATTCCCTTTGCTATGGCTGCAGTAAGGCCAGCTGAGAACTACAACTCCCAAGGTGCAATGCATCAAAAGTGGGGGTATAAGAATGGAGCGGCCAGTCAGATGGGCCAATAGGCACCAAGGCAGCTTCCCCAGTGAACAATGTAGGTGAGTCGTTGCCAGCATGGCTTGGCTTTTATATATTAACAAGAGAAAAGACCTGCGAAACTGGCGGGGGGGGGGGGGGGGGGAAGTAGCCGGAGGGCCCTTCTCAAACCCCAACCTCTCCAGGCTCCACCCCTCAAATCTACAGGAATCCCCCAACCTGGAGTTGGCAACCCTATCTCCTTCCCAGCCAATCATCAACCTACCATTATCTGCCCCTCTGACCTCAGGTTTCCAGCTCCTTCCCACTCCCTGCAGCCTCTACTTAGGAAAACCACAGTCTTTCACAGCAGTGGGGACCAAAGCAGCTCACATCCTTCTCCTCTCCCCCTTTTGAGCTGCACAACAACCCTGTTAGGTAGGTTAGGCTGAAAGTCTGTGACTGGTCCAAAATCACCCACTCAGCTTCCACAGCAATAACCTGGGTCTGGCAAACCCTGCTCTGAAGCACTGACTGTTCTTGGGGGTGGCTGCTGGTGAACAGGAGCCTGGGAAGGACCCAGCCAATGGCACGCAAGTACTCTTGAGTGGCAGTTGATGGAGTGCACAGAACAGCCAATGGGAGAGCTGAAAAGTGCCAACGTGTTAGTGCTTTTATATATTTTATTGGGCAAACATCACATGATTTTTCAATAACAAATAGTAGAAAGCTAGATACAAAGTAGGTACAGAGAGGTCTTGATTAATTGAGATGATTCAGGCACTTTCTGGAAAACTGTGTTTGGGATTCTAACAATTCTTTATCTAGTTTCATCATAATTTCTTTTAATGGTTTTACAATGTTATCCTAAGCACAATTAGAATGGAGTTCTGAAATCTCTTCAACAATTTTTTTAAAAAATGTTTAAAAGTTCATGAGTTTTCAGAATACGGATTGAAAACTTCACTTCTCTCTTGAGAGTTCCGGCACCTCTTTTTTCGGGGAAAAAGCCCTGAGCACAATTATACTCTTCTCAAACTGTTCACTTCAATTGACTCAGTAGGGTAGACTTTTAAAACCTCAGTCAGTAGTCCAGTTGAATATCAGTCTTTCCAAAAACATTGCAGCAAATACAACTGGTCACATTTCAAAAGTCTGACAGTGTCATCCTAAGCTTTGGATGTCACTGTAACATCTCTACATTTTTGTATGCTGTGGGCGATGCAAAAGTCCCATATCTGAATGGCGAGGTTGCAGAGACGTGTCTATATTTCTGAATTGTCATCCACTTACAGAATTGGTTAATTTGGGTGTTGTTTAAATATGGCAAGAAAGAATGCAGGTGAAAAATAGCTTTCAAAACAGTCTATAGGAACATCTCACACTCTTGTCAGCCAAGTCTCATTAGAATACATTTTAATAGGTTTCAGACCCTACTTTGACCTGCAATTTGCATTCATTTACACTTCACCTGCTGTAAAAACTGCAGTTGAGGTTGTAATAATAACTCTTCAGTTAACTGTATTATCATACCCTCACATGCCTCCAGAACTTATTTAACCTTTAATTGCACCCTTTTGTTAAATGTCCCATAAAGTGAGGTGTTAACAACATGAACTTTATGTCCCTCTAGGCCTGGCAAAACCAGTTTTTTTGAGGTAGCGGGTAGGTGGTGAAATAACTAGTTAGCTTTGCAAAATAAGCCATCTTGCCAAGCATTAGTTGCAGTGTGTGAATGATCTAAATGTGCAATAAGCCCGGAGATTCTGTTTTGTATAAGATGGTACACTCCTATATAAATACCCTCAGGTAAGAGGTTGCAACAAGGCAAAAAAGAGCTCCTGTTATCTAATTAGCAACAAAATATTCCTGAAATGGCACAGAAAGACATTACTTCTGGAAGAAGTATGTTCTGTGCTTGAATTCTGCATAGAAACACACATTATTAGAGCCAGCATGGTGTAGGTTGGACTAGAGCAGTGGTGGCGAACCTATGGCATGGGTGCCAGAGGTGGTACTCAGAGCCCTCTCTGTGGGCACGCGTGCCATCGCCCCAGCCAGGCCCAGACCATCATTAAAGTGTCGAATTCTCTGCCAAATAATTTTAAGTAAATGAAAGCATTTGGGATTGCTTTCCTTACTTTGTTTGGATCATCTTAAATTAATGTATGAGTTGCTTTTTTCTAAAGTAAAACCTCAGTATTCAGGTTAAATTGCCATGTTGGCACCTTGTGATAAATAAGTGGGTTTTGGGTCGCAGTTTGGGCACGCAGTCTCTAAAAGATTCGCCATCACTGGACTAGAGTGCTGGACTGGGATCTGGCCAACCCAGGTTCGAATCTCCAATCTTCCATGGAAGCTCACTGGATGCCTTTGGACCAGTCAAATACTCTCAGCCTAACCTCTTTTACAGGGTTGATGATGATGTGAGGACAAAGTAGAGGAGAAAAGAACTATGCTGTAAGCCACTTTGGGTCCCCATTGGGAGAAAGGCAGGGTATAAATGAAGCGTTTTTTTAAAAAAAAGTTGAAGAGCTTAAGAGTAGCCATAGTGGATCAGATTAATGGTCCATCTAGGACGTCATTCTGTTTCATGCAGTAGCCAAGTATATGTCCCCAGAAGACCCACAAGTGGGTCAGAGAGGCCAAAGCTTGCCCATGTAGTTGTACCCATGCATTGGTATTTAGAGGATTACTGCCCATGCTCCATCATGAACTGAATTCAACTCTTCTGATGATATATCAGTTTTGCCAAAAGTTGAATCCGGACTGAATCTAACCTATGGCCATACTTACATACAGCAAATAATCCAGTTTTGGCTGAAGTGGGTGGAGATTAGCTTTTTTGTGAAGAGACTGTGAATGGATTCTGAGCTGCTCAGATTACCAGATCCTGCACTATATGCTTATGTCTACATGTATAAGTATGAGAAATATATGCAGTCCTGACTTTACAAATATATGACGGTTGACACCGCCATGGGATGTCTGATGCGCAGCCAATGGAAGAGCTGGGAATGGCCAATGCATTAGGGCAATTATATATATACAATAACAAATGTTGTATAATTGAACAGCCTAGGAGGATTATTTTATAATGGAATAGGGTTGTAGTCTATTGCAATGTTTATTGTATGTATCACCTTTTATTGCATTGTCTTCTACCTTTGTAATTCTGCTTTCGAGCAAGGGAAAACGTTTACCTTTACCTATGTTATACCTTCGACAGTTGTCTTTTGCTTGCATTGGTCTCTAATTCTGTAATCCTTTTGTTGTTGTTGTTCAGTCGCACAGTCGAGTCCGACTCTTCGCAACCCCATGGACCAGCTCCCGCCAGGCCCTCCTGTCTTCCGCCGTCCTCTGAAGTTTGCTCAATTTCATGTTAGTTGCATCTATGACACTGTCTAACCATCTCATCCTTTGCCGTCCCCGTCTTCTTTGACCTTCAATCTTTCCCAGCATCAGGGTCTTCTCCAGTGAGTGCTCCCTTCTCATTTGGTGGCCAAAGTATTTGAGCTTCAGTTTCATTATCTGGCCTTCCAGGGAACAGTCAGGGTTGATTTTTTTTAGGATTGACTGATTTGATCTTCTTGCAGTCCAAGGGACTCTCAAGAGTCTTCTCCAGCACCATAGTTCAAAAGAGTCTAATCTTCGGCGCTCGGCCTTCCTTATAGTCCAACTCTTGCAGCCATACATGACCAATGTTCCCTCTAAGCTGTGGAGCCTTGTGAGCAAAATTCTCCTTTGTGAGCTACTGGCATTAAAGTTGTGAGCGAGAGATTTGGCTGCTGCATCAATTCGTTTGCTCTGGAGCCCTCCTTCCTGAGCTAAGGCAAAAATGTGTGAGCCGGAGGCTAAAAAACTGTGAGCTAGCTCACACTAACTCAGCTTAGAGGGAACAGTGTACATGACTACTGGGAATACCATTGCTTTGACCATGCGGACTTTTGTTGGCAGGGTGATGTCTCTACTTTTTATCATGCTGTTTAGGTTTGCCATCACTTTCCTCCCAAGGAGCAGGCGTCTTTTAATTTCATGGCTGCTGTCACAGTCTGTGGTGATCTGGGATCCCAGGAACGTGAAGTCTGTCACTACTTCCACGACTTCCCCTTCTATTTGCCAAGGAGTGATGGGGCCGGATGCCATGATCTTAGTTTTTTTTTGATGTTGAGCTTCAAGCCCACTTTTGCGCTCTCCTCTTTTACCCTGAGCAAGAGGCTCTGTAATCCTACTCCTATTTAATTGTTTATTGGATGTTTTATGCTTTTTGATTGAATTGCTGTACATATTTTGTAATCTACCTTGAAAGGTGGCCTATAAATGAAATAAGAAAATGAATAAATAAAATTAAATTACTGAAAAGAGCATTGTGGCATTCTAAAGTTCCACAGAAAAAATACTGTTGTGGAGGACAATTAATAAGTCTGATGATTGCTCAGTTGTTCCTTCTTTGCATTCAGATGTGAGCTGAAATGTGAGTTTCAGACACCCAATATAGTGCTATATTCCCCTTTAAAATCTATCTTTACACATAATATTTCAGTATATATCTGTTTAGAAGTAAACCCCTTCAGCAAAGGTCCCACTTCTCCCTGCAGTTTGCCTTTTCTTTATTTTTTTCAGACTCCTTAATTGTTTCCTTTTTTCTCAGTACTTGGCGGATCTCTCCTGCTCAAAGTCATCCCTACAAGAAAAAGAAAAGTTTCCCCACAAACTGCTAATCAAACATTTGTTGATGTGTGAGCTGCACAAGCCCCAAGAAAACAGAAACTATTTCATCAGATGGGAAGGAGAAGAAAGATGAATATCTGCTTTTAAATGCCAGGTCAGCTATAGGTAACATGGTAACCATCTACAAGTAAATTCTGGATCAAAGAGCTGACCTACATATATCATTGAGACCTGGTTGTTGGGTGGGGGAGGTGTGCACCTCAGCTGTGCATCCCAGGGTACTCAGTGATGCATCAGCATGAGCCTGGCCATTCTGAATGAAAATGGGTAGGAGGGTGACCATCACTAATAACCATCTAGTAGTTTTTTGAAGGGTGTGTGTATGGTGTTCTAATGATGGATCATCTGTGCTCTACCACTGCAAAATTATGAATGAATTAGATATTAGAGTTCCCCCCCCCCTTCCTCTTTTTCATCCTTGCTCATTAGCAGTGTAATGTATTTGGGGCTGGATGGGCCTCATATGCTTTATTATTTGTTATCCACACTAGAGATGCTGAATGATTTTTTTTGCAGCAATTATATTAGCTTACATTTCAATTACGAGTATAGAAAATGACTATCATATAGGCCATTACTAGGTTCATTATGTTATGAAATCATTTATAACCATTAGCTTCCTTTAGTGCAGGACCTGGCAAGAGTTTCAAGGCTCTGTTTGTGTCATGAATGGCAACATGCACAAGATTTCAAGAGCATGTGGGTTGTAACTAAAAAGTTTATTATATTAAATCATTTGGGTTTAATTCTTTTTCCTTACTGTCTTCCTAGTTTCTTTTCCCATTCCAGGAGGTTCCCTGAACCACCTATTATATATGAATCTATAATTATTTTCCAAGGTTTTGTTCCTTTTTATGAAACAGAATCCCACCATGAGGCTACTACTTAAAAAGGACAGACCAACACAGGGAGAGGGAAAGAAGAGGGGGATAAAGGTAAAGGCTCCCTTGCTCGAAAGCCAGTCAAATCCGACTCTAGGGTTGCGGTGCTCATCTCCGTTTCAAAGCCGAAGAGCCAGCGCTGTCCAAAGACATTTCCGTGGTCATGTGACCGGCATGACTAAACACCAAGGCGCCCGGAACGCTGTTACCTTCCCACCGAAGTGGTACCTATTTATCTACCTGCAATTTCTTGCTTTCGAACTGCTAGGTTGGCAGGAGCTGGAACTAGAGACGGGAGCTCACTCCGTCATGCGGCACACTCAGGTCTCGAACTGCTGAACTACCGACTTTCCACAGCCTGCTCTTCAGCGTCTTAACCACTTGAGCCACCACAGAGGGGGATAGGGGGGAGCTATTTAACCCTTTCATCTTATGCTCTTTTTCAGGTGGGACAACCTGTCTGCCTCCAAGCTGCTTTCCCCTCCGCCCCCAGTGAAAATTATTTATATAAAATCCAGTTGTGCATATCTTGTCTTGTGTAGTGATTTTGATTTTGCTAATATCAAAGACAGATAAAACTTCACAAAGTGTTGAAGCAACTCCTGAATCACTGGGAAAGTTTTGGATTGTGTTCCCTTCCTCACATCCTAATATTTCACTATTTTTAGACTTATCCTTATGCCTTTTGTTACAGGGCTGCAACACAAAATTACCAAACCCTGGAGTGTGACTGTTCACACATCAGTCTGGTAGTCTGCCATCATCACCTTTTTACTAACCCAATAGTCAGAAGCGAAAGGGCAAGGCATCTAATCCTCCTGGGTCTAAATCAGAAAGTCCACTCTGAGAGAGGCTGGCTCACAGACGGAGCTTCTCACAAAAGACAAGTTACTATGGTAGGTGGTCTGCCAGACAAGGCCCTAGATTTAGACTGAGAACTGTGAACACAAATAACAACAGAAGTAAATTAAAATATATATGTTATTAAGGTGCAAGATTTCTTCAAACAAGAACAAAAGACTGTGAGGATAAAATAAGAAATCTAGAGATCACACGCAGACGTTGCCGTGAGATATTCATGAATGCCGGGCGGATTTTACGGGCGCGATCAAACGGGCACATCTGGCAAGCGTTGTGCACCTGTAGCCAACCTGTCCCGTCCAGCTGAAGATCCGGAGTTAAAAGGTACCTGTGAAAATCCACTATCAAAAGCTTGCGACAGGCCGCAGATGGACCTCCTCTGTCTGATCGCTGCAGCGTGCTCTTCTTGCGTGTGTGCCATAAACACGCGCCACCAGAAACAACCCTGGTCCACCGCGCAGCGTTGGATCAGGTAGTGGCGGATTAAATTGCAGCGGCACAAATAGCCACGCCTCCCCCCATGTTATTCTTGGGGTACTAAAGCTTGTGCCTGTTAAGTAATCTGTCCCTGCTGGGCCAGCGGGAGACATTGAGGCAAGACCTCCGAGATTGGAAGGGGAGCTGAGGGTCCTGATCCTTTCAGTGGGAAATCCCTATATTGATCAGGTAGTGGTGGTGGCTACTGAGGAGCAAAAGGAAAAGCCACATCAGGGAGTGAGCAGGCAGCCTTCCCCTGAAGTAAGCAGGCAGCCTTCCCCTGTTCCGGCATTCCCACTTGCCTGGTGGGGGGCCAACTGCACATGGGGTCTTCTAGCCGGTGGACTCGCAGTCGGGGAACGGGTGCAAAATTCGCTGTCAAAACTCTGGACATCGCCAAATTGCCACTGATTCCCTGAGAAAACCACTGGGCCCCAAGATTGCCACCTCTGGATTGTGCCAGGCTGTGCTTCCCTCCCTTCACCTCAGTCTGCTGCTGCCTGCCGCCGCACACCGTGCACCCTGGGACCACAACGTCCCAGAGCCCTGACGATGGTGCGAATTGCTGTCCCCTTGGGCCTCCGGTAGGCCCCGCCCTTCTTCCTTCACTGCTCAGAGCTCAGGCCGCCAAACTTCGCCACCTCGGCACCTGGCCCTGCCAAGTAGTCTGCTCTCCTCTACCGCATGGAGCTCAGGCTGCCGACCCTCCGCCGCCTTGGGAACTGGCCCTAACAAGTAGGCTGCCCTCTTCCCTGGTGTGCTGCCAAGACCCCTGATGACAGCATGGATCACTGTCCCCTCCCTTCTTCCTTCAGCACTTGGAGCTCAGGCCACCAAACTTCGACACCTCAGTACCTGGCCCTGCCAAGTAGACTGCCCTCTTGTTCAGCTTTCACAGAACTTTCACCAGGCCTCCACCTCCTCCTCCTCCTCTTCCTTTCAAGCCAATCTAGAGCACTTTCGCCCCTACCAGGCCCCTTTCAGGAGTCAATGATAACCCCCCCCTCTCCTGCCAAGAACTGACCTGCTCCCTTGTCCACACTGCTGGAACAGTGATCCCTTCCTGTGGCCTGCAGACTGCATAGGCCTCCTCTGTGGCCAACCAGACTGGGGGTGGGGGAGAGGATTTTGTTGTAAAATAGTCAAAAATTGTTTAATACTCAGACTATTCGATGGATCTTGCTCTATTGGAAAGAAGAGAGTTCTTTGCTTTAAAAAAATACTTTATTACTAAGGGAAAAGGGTTCACGGGATTGCGACAAATCACCATAACACTAAGAGCTACATTTCTATGCTGCCTACAGACAAAACAAGCACACACGTAATTGAGAAATTCTCTCCTTCTTCTTGACCCTTGAAAGGAAGTCACCTGAAACAAATGACCAATCTGCATCAAAGTAGAAGTTACTTTTCCCGGGCTAATTCCCCATTGGCTCAGTGCCAGGTATCCCTTCCAGGTCAGTCTAAACAATAGCAAACTAGGAATACAAGTTAACCCTATAATGACTGAATCAGACCTTGTAAACACATACATTTCCAACACCCCTTCTCAAGGTCTGACATGTAAGTCATACATACAAAAACATTATTCATTATTCAATTCAACAATTGTACCTATCATATTCAGCATTTTACGTAGACGTTCAAATTTCTCTTTGGTCAGTGGCTTAGTCAGAATGTCAGCCACCATTTTTTCTGTACGACAATGCTCAATATCTATCAGCTTCTTCTGGTACAAATCTTTCACTAAAGCACACTTAATACCAATTGATCTACTTCTAGCTGTGGTGCTTTCTTCCTTACATATGGTAATACAAGCCTGATTATCTTCAAACATAAGTACAGGTACAGGTTCTCTTATTCCAAAGTCCTTTAACATATGAAAAATCCATTCAAGTCTACTACAGGCACTTGCTGCTGAAACACACTCCGCTTCCGCTGTAGACTGCGCCACAACAGTTTGTTTTCTACTAGTCCAGTCTATTAGTCCATCTCCGTAGAAAAATAGATATCCACTTGTAGACTTGTAGTTGTCCGATTCTTCTCCCCAGTTGGCGTCCATGTATACGACTAGTCTGGGCCCTTCAGACGGTGCAATTTTCAGTTGTAAGTCCATTGTTCCTTTCAGGTACCGCACCAGTTTCTTTATTGCACTCCAATCATGATGATTAGGCGAACTCACTTTTCTGCATAAGATGCCAACTGCCGCTGTGATATCTGGTCTCGTGGTTTTGCTCAGGTAGAGAAGTTTCCCAACTGCTTCTCTGTATTCTCCAATGTCTCTGAGTGGTTGTCCATTCTTTTCCTTCAGATATCCAGGTTCCATTGGTATGGATGATGTTTTACAGTCCTTCATGCCAATAGATTCGACAAAGTCCATAATCTTTCGTTTCTGGCATAGAAGAAAAGTCCCATCCTCGAGTCTCTCAATTTGCATTCCGAGGTACTGTTGTACATCTCCTAGCTGTTTGACTTCCACGTCCTTATTCAGTCCATCAGCTATGTCTTTGATGTCCTTTCTGTTTTGACAGGCCACGATCAGGTCGTCAACGTAAACAAGAACATACTGGTATTGTCCATTTTTAATTCTAGTGTACAGACAAGGTTCAGCTTTCCCTTGTTCAAAACCTTGCTTCTGTAGCAGTCCAGTAATTTTGTCATACCAGGCCTTTGCTCCTTGCTTTAGCCCATAGAGTCCTTTGTTGAGTCTGTAGACATAATCCTCTTGTCCTTTGACTTTAAAACCTTCAGGTTGTTCCATGTAGATTTCTTCGGATAGTTCTCCATTGAGAAAAGCAGTCTTTACATCAAGATGCTCTACAACCATGTCTCTTGATGCTGCAACACTAAGAAGTGTTCTGAAAGTTGCTTGGTCGGTAACTGGAGCAAAAGTTTCAAAATAGTCAGTCCCATATTCTTGTGAATAGCCTTTGGCCACTAGGCGTGCTTTGTATAGCTCCACAGTTCCATCTTCTTTATGCTTTATTTTGAAAACCCATTTGCATCCAACAGGCTTTCTGCCTTGAGGTAGCTTAGTAAGAGTCCATGCTTCCTTCTCGTAAATGGATAGTATTTCTTGTTCCATTGCTGTAATCCATTTGTCTTTTTCACTCGTAGGTAGGTTGCATACTTCCTTCCAGTTCTTGGGCTCCTTTGCGGATTGCACAGTTTCACAAAATCCATATTTCTTTGGTGGTTGCCCTTTAGTGCTCCTTTCTGACCGTCTCACACTGGTTGTGGGTTCTGCTGCCTCCTCTGGTGTGGTTCCCGCTTCCCCTTCTGTTCTGGTAGTTTCCTCAGAAGGTAGACCTGCCGGTTCCCCGGTGATCACTACAGGTAACCATGTCACCAACTCTTCAGGTGCAGTCCCAGACATCTGTGGATCAGTTGCACTGGAAACACTTGGCAAATCACTCTCATCAACAAATACAACATTGCGTTCCTTAACTGTGCAATTTTGTGGATTGTATATCCTGTATCCCTTTCCACCGATTGGATACCCTACTACGAATCCAACTTCAGCTCTGGGGTCAAGTTTTCCCCTTTTCTCCTTTGGTATGTGGGCATACCCTTTGGAACCAAAAGCTTTGATGTGCTTTAATCCAGGCTTCTTTTTAAACCAGGCCTCAAAAGGAGTGGTCCCAGTAAGCTTTGAGGGTACTCTATTGTGTAGATACACTGCTGTGTTCACAGCTTCAGCCCATAGGCTGTTTGGTAGTCCAGAATGCATAAGCATTGCCCTACACATGTCCTGAATTGTTCTGTTCAGCCTCTTGTGCCCTTCGCTTTGAGACACGTTTCACATTTCTCCTTTGCCTTATCACAATTCACAACAGAAATTCCACATTCCTTCAAAAGTCTTCCAACACTCTCCATGCTTCTATGTGCAAATTTCAAATGCCAACCGTACAAACAATCCTGATGATTACAAGAGTCATTGCTAGTTTGACAAACTTGCCTCTCATCATTAATAGTTCCAGAGTTCTCAGAAACATCCACAAGGTAATGAAATCCATTCCTCTCTTCCACCTTGAATTCAAAATCAGGTTTCTCTGCAATGATCTTACTGTTTTTCCCTTTCATAAGCAATACAGTATGATCACTGTCCATAAGCCTCTTAGTTGAGGGACGAGGCTAGCCAGCTTGGCGCCCGTGCAGCTGGAACAGGCAGCGAGTGGCTGTCCCTCACTCGCTGCTGCTTCACCACTATGTGTGCTGCTCGCTCACTTGTTCGGGCGGCCGCCTTGGCATGCCAGGCCCTTGAGTGGGCAAGCGGGCAGGCGGGGAAGGAGCCAGCCCACCCGGCTTGGCCCGCTGCCGCCACCACCAGTGTGCAGCGCTGTGGACGGGCAAGGCCTGCCGCCTTCGGCAGCTGCCGCCTCCAGCGCACTGACAGAGGAGGGACGAGGCCAGTTGGCTTGCCCTTCCACCTCCAGCACACAGCGGGGGGAGGCGTGAGCCTGCTCACTGGGGAGCCGCCGCGCTCTCCTTTGCCAGTGCGTGGGGGGCCCTCCGGCGGCCTCTCTCTAGGGCCCGTTGCCTCTCTTTCCGCAACAGGCCTTGCGCCTAGTTACCTAATAATACAGAAAACATTTATAGCAATTCTCAATAAAGCACAAAACCCATGTATTTTTTGGGTAAAGAACAGATTATTGTTGGGGTTTGACATTGCATATTCCAAAAAAGGAAACCATTTTTCAATAAAATTATTCTTCTTGGTAAGTGTTTCCACTACAGCTATCTGTATAGCTAATTTATCCATTACTGCTCTGTCCCATATTTTCAGAATCCATTGCTGTAAAGTGGGGGGTTTGTTTGAATTCTATTGTTGACCTATAAGAGTTTCTGCTGCTATCAGAAACAAAGACGCTAGGTCTGCTTTATATTTTGACTAGGAGCAAAGCTCATTGTGGCAACAATACAATGAGCTCTAGAAAGATGTGAGACATTCACCCCCAGGCCCCCCGCCCTCTACCCACTTTCCAGACCCCGGGGCTGGTGTGGCGAGGGAATGCCCTGGCACCGGCTCCCTTCCCGGGCTGTCTCCAAGCACACAGAGGCCTGGCACCCCATTCCCTCCCCCCTCCCAAGACATTGGTGTCAAGGGGTGATGGCACACCCTGCCAGTGGCTTCCTGCCCGGCCGCGTCCAGCAGCCTATGGGGCACCTTCACCATGGTCCACCCCTCAGCCCATGGACCCTTCTCCCTCCAGTTTCTCCCCTTGGGCCCCCGATCCTCTCCCTCCCCTCAACGCCACCTGCCCATCGTGATGGGCTCCTCCCATCGGTGGTGTCCCCAGTTGGTGCACAGTGTTCCCAGGGTGGCTGCAGCGCTGCCACTGGCCACCTCCCTCTCTCCTGGCTGTCCACCACCCCTCCCTCCCTCCCCTCCCCTCAGATTTCCCATCCTGCCGCTGTTGTGGCCGGGCTGAGCAGATGCAGCAACTGCACCAGCAGAGAGGAGCCCACACTGAGGTAGGCCGTGGCGCTGTTGGCTCATCTCCCTCATCCCTCTCCCTTTGGCCGGGGCCCGGCTCTCCGCTGCCCTCGATCGCTCGCCCACCCATGGGAGGGTGGTGCAAGGAGGCCACAGCCGGAGTCTGCCGAGGAAGAAGGCAGTGGTGCACGCCAGGCCCATTCGGACTGAGGCCAGAAGGAGCCAGCAGGCCTTGCCAAGGCCAGCCAGGCCCATCCTCCTGCCTCCCCACCGCCATTGGGTGAATAGGCAGTAAAGACATGTGGGTCTCACTGCCTCCCCCGGCAGCAGGATTGGCCTTGGCCCCCTAAGCCTCTGTCTGCCAGAGTGTCCATCCTATCCAGCATATCCCTGTAGACTGAGGGTGAGATGCTGGCCGGGGCTTCTGTGGGTGGGACTCCGCAATGCAGCCAACCAATGCAGCCAGTGCCTTCTGCGTGGCAGTTCAGGCCACCAACTGATTTTAGCGTGCATAGAACTTTGCCACTCGAAAATGCAATTATTAATAAGGAGAGATAGTTTCTAGTTGGGCCAGAAGTTAAGAAGAACTGACTCCAGGGTACAAGGAATAGCCTGGCCTAAAATTTTCCCCATAGCCAGTAAGATGTTTTCACAGAAGTTTTAAAGATGTAGACAATTCCACCAGCAATGTTTGAAGATACCCTGTAAGCCACATTCCTTCCAACAATGTGAATCAGAGGTACTCTTAGAATGAAACAGCCTTATGGAAGTCAAATACCTTCTAACATAGAGTTTATAATTCTGGAGTTTTATGTTTAGTGAGTTAGTGATATATAAATTAGAGGACCAAATAGTCTGCCATTGTTCTCCATTTAAAGTACTCCCAATATCTCTATCCCAAGCTTGCTATAAATTAGTCGTTTTTAATTTAAAAGATGATAAAGAAGTGTAACTAATCATCTAGAGGTCTGACTACCTTTTTGTTAAGACTGTTTCAAAAGTTGTAAGAGGTCTATTTAACTGTGTAAGAATATTAGGATTGTGTAGCATATGATAAAGTCGGTAGTATTGTAACCCAGGGATTTTTAAGTTATATCAAAGTTCTAATTGTTGTCTGGTGTATATTTGACTTTCTGACCTGGGGGTGGGGGGTGGGAAACAGAGCTCACTTCATAGTAGAATCACACAACCTGACCTGGACACAGTCATGTAACGGACCAGGTAGTTTTGAAGTTTAGTGCCGCCAGTAATCATTGTAGTCAATGGAGAATGCTTAGCATATGGCCTCTGAGTCTTATTCTATCATTGACTTTTGAGAACTGAGAAAGCATCCTAACATGACTAAAAGTTTCCTTGATGCCTTACAGAATCACACAGGCTAATCTCTGTAGGGATTTCACTTTTCCAGCAGTCTTTGCTGATCTAACAGGATGTTCACTTCATGCTACTTGTGTCATGCCTTGAAAACACAATTTCTGCCTTTGACTTGGTGTATGACACCAAGGGTGCTAACAAACAGCCCTACTGCTGTTATAGAGTCAATTGCCTAAGAAGCTGCAGGGTGCTGACATGCCACAGATGGAGTCAATGCTGACAAAGAAACAACAGGCACCAGAAGCTGTCTTGAAAAGCAAACAAATGACCCAGAGATGCAAAATCTTTAAATTATAAATAGAATCTTGACTACAAGGCATATATTTTGCAGTAGCAAGCAAATTAATAAAGCTGTTCCATTGAAATATATTTTAAGACTGTAAGACTTGGAGGGAAACTGGTGAAAACAGTCTTCATTTGTTCACATGACTCTGTGGACCCTCAGTTTTTCAATTAGCCTGTGTTGACTTCAAGTTGTATTGCCACCAGCTGAGTTGGTTGCTGATGCCACATGCTGAATTCAACACAGATCAGCATTTAAGGATGTGGACCAAAATGTTATTTGGGTCCTAGTTCAGCTCATTTTGTTCAATAAATATTGATGTTGTTCTTTGATATCATTATGACTGCAAGCCGAAGAGTGCTTTCCTGGGTGTAAGCTCCATTAAATAAAACGTGTCTTTCTTCTGAGTAGATCTGCTCCCGGTGTGCAGGATTCTTAATGCATTTGGGTGCTGTCTACATTGGTTTAAGTGTAAAACATAGTCCCCCTAGAGATTTTTGGTCTTATCCAACTGGAATGAAAACTGATTATTGCTTTCATCAAGGGACTCCCTCCTGCCAAATTGCAGGCAGAGAGAAGTTTATTCAGAATCCATGTAGGACTTTAGAAACATTTGCCCCTGCAGCTGTTGAGAGTGGGGACATGAAACATTGTGGGGCAAGTCTGGACCCAGCTAATGGGAGGCAAAAAAATGGAGGAACTCTGCAAGAGCTCTGTTCCTCATCTTTGCAGGTATTGCTGCAGCAGTGGAATGTCACCGGAGGTTCCCTTTTCCTGCTGCAGAACTCCAACCCCCTTGCTGATCCTGGGGGTCCCCTGTCTTCCAGGACTAGCATTTTATGGATCATTTTGGAATGTAGTAAGAGGGGGAGTTCAGAAAGTTCCATTCCTCTGATGGAATTCCCTATTGCTGTCTCCATCCCTTTAGGCTGATTTTTAGAAGATGAGATTAACACTTATATTATCTTTCAAATCAGATTTGGATAGCAATAGAGATATTTGTCTTCTGTATTATAGACTGTCTAGTTGCAGTGGAGCTCAGCTGCTGTTCACGATTTAGTTCTATCTTATATCCATGAATGCAATAAGGAGTTTGTTTGTTCTGTTTTGCAAAAGCAATGGGATATGGGCCTAAACATTATACTTGTTGTTTCTGTGGACCTCAAGCTTGGCTGTTGCTAACCAATCAGATTGCTTGGAACAGCCTGTCACTCAAGGCTCTTTAGCTTTGTGAAGAATTAACCCTTCACAGTCCTTCAGTTGTTTGCACAACACTTCTAAGCTTTTAAAAAGTGCAGTCCCTCACACCAATGGATTGAGGACTTTACAATCTTATCAAGATTTGAACGTATGACATACAGATGTCAATTGCACACAAACATATTTTTAGATGCTTGGAAATCTCTTACAGATGCTTTTCTGTAGACTTGCCACCATGGTGTTATTTTTAATATTTTTATTTCTTCTCTGTTTGGATGCTGCAATTTAAATATTTTCAATATCTATCTATCATCTATTTGTCTAAAACTTTAACAGAACAACAGAAACAGAAATATTGTGCTAGATTCAGGTGGGTAGCTGTGTTGATCTGAGGCAACAGAACAAAATTTGAGTTCAGTAGCACCTTTTAAGACCAACAAAGTTTAATTCTGGGTATAAGCTGCCAACCTAGCAGTTCGAAAGCAAGAAATTGCAAGTAGATAAATAGGTACCACTTCAGTGGGAAGGTAACAGCATTCCGTGCGCCTTGGTGTTTAGTCATGCCGGCCACATGACCACGGAAATGTCTTCGGACAGCGCTGGCTCTTCGGCTTTGAAACTGAGAAGAGCACCGCAACCCTAGAGTCGGATTTGAGTGGCTTTCGAGCAAGGGAACCTTTACCTTTTTTATAAGCAGTTTATATCCAGAATTAAACTTTGTTAGTCTTAAAGATGCCACTGGACTCAAACTTTAATATATTATGGTGTGAGAGTTCAGAAAATATAATAAAAGAAGTGCAGCCTTGAGGGTAGATATTGGGAATGTGTGACATAAATAGGAAACAAATGCACTCTTATTGCATTAAGAAAATGAATGTATGGAATTTTATAACACAACATTCCTACAACTGTGCTTTCTCCAGATTGGAAAATCTATTGTCAACATTATTTTTTAAAGCAAACATCAACATTTAAGGTCCTGAAGTAGTTCCACCCCCCCCCCCCAATATTAAAGATAAAGGTAATAAAAAGAAATGGGAAATCTGTCATGTGAAGCTGGTGCAACTGGGAACATTTGATATGGAAAGGTTTGTTCTTGTTGATGTTTTCACATTCAGCCTTCAAAGGAATTTTTTTTAAAGTATTTGCTACAGATTGAATACCGTATAACTTTAATTGTGTATTCCACTACAAAAACAGAATTCTATTTCTTTATAATGGCATTTTAGCAAAGTGTTTGTGACCGAAATCCTGTAATCTGGGACAGCTCTGGAGTCTGTATCGAGTTTTCTGTGTTGGCTTATCCTGCAAATCACTCCCACCAATAATTCTGGGATTATTACTTACAGAAAGCTTGCACATAATATGAATAGTAAGGTACATCCTCTCCTGTCTCTTCTGCTCCAATACTATACATCCCAAGCTTTTTAAAAATTATGATGGGACTTCAGAGAATGACATGGGTTTAAAGTACATATAAATTTGAAGTTGGGACTCTTGTAGTGTGTTTCTTGCAGCCTGATACATAGTTCTGTTGCCCTTGGTGTTCCATTGTATTGCTATTCACTATAAAGAATGGATTATGAGAGGGTAGGCACTATTTCTGAAAGCCTTCCTAAAGATGTTGTGTTACACTGCATTTTTATATAGGAACTACAGTCCATGATCCATAGGTCTGTATGTCATTCCAGTTGACACTGTGGTTTTTGATCAGTTTGCAATTACGGTTGGAAAGAATGTATCAGTGAATATGTGTATTAAACTAATAATTTATGTATGCTTTTTTGCCATCTCTCATTCCTTATTAGGTAGGTACACATGGGAACCCACAAAAACTTGTAGGAGGCATCTCATTTCCCCCTCTCCACTGTTTCCTCTTTCCATTTCCTGAAAGTCCGCATAGCCTCTCCCTTTCCCCTGCTTCTTTCTCTCCTTCTAGGATTGCCAGATTCCACACGGGGCCTGGAGAGCTCCTGGAATCAGATCTCCTAACTACAGAGATCAGTTCCAACTTAGGGTTGCAAGCTCCAGGTTGGGAGATTCCTGGAGATTTAGGAGGCCAAGGCTTGGGGAGGGAAGTGCCTTCAGCAATGTATTATGCCAGAGTCCACCCTTTAACATAGCCATTTTCTCCAGGGGAACTGTTCTCTGTCTCCGTGATCTCCAGCACCCACCTGGAGATTGGTATTAGTTCCCCTTTACTCGTTGCCTCTTCCTGTTAATCCCCATACCCTCTCCCCTTTCCCTGCCTGTCCCCTATCACCAACCTATTTTTTTATCTGCCTCCCATCTCCAATTATATTTATTATCTATTTACTTCCTTTATACCCCACCTTTCTCTACAGTGGGGACAAGAGCAGCCCACATTTTTCTCCTCTCCTCCTTTTTATCCATACAACAACCCTGTGAGGAAGGTTAGGCTGAAAATATGTGACTGGTCCAAAATCACCATCACCCAGTGAGCTTCTACAGTTTCCATAGGGTGGCAGCTGTTGAACAGTAGCAAACAGCCAGGCCTAGTTGAGTCATGCAGGTTGGGTGGTATCAAGTCACCCAAAGGTTGCTTCCAAGCCTAGGGTTGCCAAACTGCAGGTGGGGCCTGGAGGTCTCCCAGAATTACCACCAATCTCCAGACAACAGAGATCTGTCCCCCTGGAGAAAATGACTGCTTTGGCGAGTGGACTCTGTGGCATTATATTCAGTTGAGGCCTCTCCCCTCTGTACTCCACAGACTTGACTGCAAAATCTCCAGGAATTTCCCAGTCTATAGCTGGCAATCCTAGTCAGGCCTGTCTTCAAAGAACTGGCCTGGAAGGGGCCCTGCCCCCTCCCCCCGTCTTTTATTGACAGAGCCAAGTTTGAAATACTATAGTTGCCAAGCAACAGCCACTGAGAGAATCCATTGCTTAAACCTATAGGTGCTCCTGTTATCATTTTCAGGTTTTTTAAACATCCTAATGTTTTTTTTTAATTTCACATTTTCTGGAAACCTGGGACCCTTTTTGGGTTTGTAGAAACATCTGTCATGTCCGTTCACAGCTTCAGTCACCAGACTTAAGTATCCAAAGATTTGGCTGAGTCCGCTATTAGACTATAAGATAATGTCTAGTAATGTTAATGAAGATGGGTGTAGGGTGGCTTCTTACATTGGTGGCACACCAGAAAACATTTTGCAGCATTGTGGCTCAAAAAACAACATTTATTTATTTATTTTACAAAATTTATTTTACAAAATGTATACATATACAATGGTATCTATGGGATTTGTAGTTCTAACATTCTTGCCTACTGAGTTAGCCACCACCAATGAGCTTTGAGGTCTGGGATGGATACAGAGTGTGGAAATGAGCCTAGAGGCAGAAGGGTTAGAGTAACACACATAGACCTTGGTTTCTAGTTTGATTTGGAAAATCTATCAATCTCTGCCTGAACTCCCAGCAAAAAGGGGGGCGATATGGTGAGTAGGGTACATGCTGTAAATTTGGTAGTGTCAGGGTACTGCCATGCATTATTGACTAAATCTATGTTAATGACTATTATAACCACAAAGGGGAAACAGCAAACGAAAAACTGACCTTAAAATCAACTGCAGTGTGAACATCATGCAGACTGGGGGGAAAAGTCTGATATGAGTCCTATACAGGGAAAAATTCCCCTGAGGAAGCAGTCACCAAGGTATTATTTCAGGAGGGTTCAAAAAAATAGCAATTTTGTCCCTTTTTGGTTAATTTATTAGCAAGATTAATTAATTTCAGCACTCCATTTGATACACAAATATGAATCAGAAAACCCACACTTTTGAAACACTCAAATAAAATTAGATACAAATTTATTGCTATAAAGTGCCTCCAAGAACAGATAAATTTAACTTGTGATTTGTGCAATAAAGGAATCTTACTTAATAAGAAATTATATATCTTTGGAGTTTAATTGCAAAAGGCCTGTCACTAAAAAGATTAATGATGAGCAGTTTTTCATTTCAAATGATTGCAATTGAATTAAGATATTGCCATTATTCTTCTGGCGATAAAGACAACCTAACGAGGGAAAAGAGCAGGAATCAGAACTCTACTGGAACTGGAGAATTTTTTCTCTATAAAAATGCAAACCTTCAGAACATTTTAATTGGTTCATATTCATTAAGGTCATTTCAAAAGTGCCATGTAAGAAAATTAAAATGAGATTGTTGTGTATTCATATTTTATGTGTTAAAATACCTGCAGATCTTGATGGTTTTGCATTAATGTGTAGGTGGAAGGAAACCTCCATATATGGGGAGAGGCTGTGGCTCAGTGGTAGTACATCTCCTTGGCATGCAGAAGGTCCCAGGTTCAATCCCTAGTTCAAATAGTAGGTGATGTGAAATACCTCTTCTTGAAACCTTGGAGACCTGCTGCCAGTTTGAGTAGACAATACTGAACTTGATGGACCAAGGTCTGATTCAGTGTAAGGCAGCTTCATGTGTGTTCATATATTAATTCTTTTTAATGGAAATATGATACTTTAGCTTTCACTATTTGCTTTATTGAAGAGTGACCACAAGCTGAAATGAGAAAATTCTCAGAAATCCGGAAACCACTATTGCTGTTATTCTACCAACTATATTGCTGCTGCTTCGATCTGCTATTTATTATCTTTTAATCCTGTCCTTATTCCAAGAGGTTAAGTATCTTAGAATGGAGTTCTTGGTTCTCCGTTCTGCCAGTTCACTTTCACAAACACTCCTGTGAAGTTACTGAGGTTAAAAGAGAGCAATGGGCCTCACTGTGAACTTCATGGCATTTGAACGAGGGTGTCCCTACACCTTGTTCAATATACTACATTATTAGAATGGCTCACATCCTCTCCTGTGCATTTACCCCCCACATCCTCTTCAGCCCCCAAATCCATGTGTTCATTCTGCTTGCTTCACTGCCAAACATTTGTTCCCAGAATGGGGACTTGATGTTTCTCCACAGAGGTTATCCCCACAGCGATGTTTCTGCCCTGGATGCTTAGCATAAAGGGCTATTTTAGAGAAGATGCAGTGTTCAAGGATCTATTTGCCTCTAGGCAGCGGTCCTGAGTTCTAGATACTCCTACTTTGATCAGTCTGCAAAAGCCAAGGACCAAAATAATTGGTTCAGTCTAGCCATCTACAGTTTAAATTATTATCTCCAGACCTGTCTTTTCCCAGAGAAACATAATGTAATTTTCAACTTTTAATTTCATAAAACACAATAAAAAATAAACTTGAAGCCTGCAATTAATCCATCCCACTAAGGGACATCTCCTGTGTATTTGCCAACTGTGAAAGCATTTTCTGAACAAACTGCTGCAGCCAAAATGGCAAAATGAATAGAGCAAGAAAACTTTTAGCAAATAATGTATTTAATAGACATTTCTTCAGTGGAAGTAAGAATAATTCCCAATGTTATGGCAATATAAATATAACAGGAGGAAACTCATTTTAGTCTTCATCACATTTTTATATGATGAAGTCCTTATATTTAATAGTAAAACATCTGTCCCCAAGTGGACAGACAAATATGCATAATGGAGTGAGCCACAGTACAGAATTCAACAAATCTGGGGAAAACCTCAGGTTTGCTGAATACTTCTTCTTTTTAAAGAAAACTAATATAGGGGTACAAAATATATCAAAAGTTAATTGCATCATCTGTATCACACACACATACACACATAACATCCATTGCACAGTTTGTTTGGTGTCTTGGGTTGCCTCAGCAACCCAAAAATGCCACACAGAAATGTGGCAGGAGTGCCGACCTGGAGCAGGCAAGGAGGAAAAGCCAGGTGCAACTTGCCTCACCCTCCCACCCAGGCCCGTAGCTACAGTGGGGCATTCTGGGGCCTAGCCCCCAACTTTTCACTGCCCTCGACTTGCTTCGTGGCAAGGCCCCCCAACTTATTTTTGGCACTTGCCGCCACTGACAGGGTGGCAAAACAAGCCTCACGCCGTTCTTCTCTCCCCCTAGGTCTCCTCAGCAAAGAAAGCCCCGCCCTACACTTCCACGCTGCTACTCTGTCTCTCGCCCATGGGCAAAGTAGCAAACCCTGCCTCTAGTCCCACCACGCTGGTAATTTTGTTGCAGTGTTGCATCTCTTTCGGACTCCTCTTGCTGGCAGGCAAAGCCAGCAAACCCTGCCTTCAGTCTCTTGTTGCTGTGCTTCCTCTCTTTCGGTTTTCTCTTGCTGGCAGGCAAAGCCAGCAAACCCCGCCTCCAGTCCCTTGGTGCTGTGCTGCCTCTCAAGCCCCGCCTCTAGTCCCACGCTGCTACTTTCTTGTCCTCAGCCGGCAAAACAAGTAAGCAAGCCCTGACTCTGTTCTCACGCTGCTGTAGTGATTCTATGTCTTGTGATTGCAAGCAACCCCCGACCATCTACATTCCTGCATTTCTGCCTGTATTGTCCTGGCCGGGAGGCAAGAGGAGAGAGGTGTAGGAGGAAAGAGGCTGCTGCACCTGGGGCTTTCCCTCCTTCTGAATCTCCAGGTGGGGGGTGGGGGAGAGAGATGCAGTTTCTCTGCAGGGCTCTGGAAGCCAAGGCTCTTTTGCACAGAGTGGGGCGCGAGGGGCTGGAGAGGCGGAGAAGGTGCTGCTTTGGCAAGAAGGTGCCATCCTCCCCCGTGCACTTTGGGGAGAGATCCCTGGCATGTCTTGGTTTCCCTAGCCTTGCAGAGGCCTGGGAGGCCATCTCAGTCCCCACTAAGCAGCTTCTGAACCTGCCAAAGTCCTGGGGAGGGGATTCCCCCAGCTTGAATCCTGGGACTTTCCCGCCCAGGGCGTGAGCTGCTTTGCAGGGCACTGGGGGCCTTGGCTTGCCTTGGGCATCCTTGCGCACATTCCCCCACTTCACGGGGCTGCCCCTTCGGCTGCTCCTTGCAGAAGGAAGCACAGAGGATGCCGGCCTCAAGTCCCCAGCAAGCCCCACTTCCTTGGTGCCGCCCCTCTCCTCTGCGGGGTCCAGGGCCAAGGGAGAGTCTAGCAGGCTGGCGCTGGAGATGGCAAAACAGGAGGGTGCCGTGGTGATTAATGGAAAGAGCAGCTGGGGCAGGGGCCAGCCAGCCAGAGTGCGTGAGTTTTTGAATTTTATTTTTATTTGAGTGCCTCCCAACTTTTTACAAGGCCCCCCTGTTTAAGAAATCCTGGCTATGGGCCTGCTTGCACCTTCTTCCCCCTTCTTTCCTCACACAGTCACTGTGATTATATTGTGTATACCTTCTATGTTTTTCTCAAAGATGAACACGATTTCTTCGATACTTAAAAAAAAAAATTGAAAGCTAAAGATTCTGGCTACCCTGCTGTCAATGCTGATGTTACTAACCAGGGGAGACTTTGCTTACAGTTACTAACGGTCATGTCACTCTTACATGGAAGGCAGTATAGGGTCAGAGTTAGGTTAAGTTTACATAACTCATGTGCATAACCTAGAAATTGGTTTTCTTCATTATTCTATTGGCTTTTGCCACCTTTCTAGCATAGGATGATCCCAAGAGATCAGGAAATCTAAGCTCAAATTTGGCTGTAATTGTACTCACAAACAAGCTTATGCCATAAAATATTAACATTCTGTTTCTTCCATTCTTGGCTGTAAATTGATCCAGTCCAGGCCCTTAACCTGGTTTAACCTATGAGCTCAGGAAGCCATTCAATCATCCTGACTGATGACAGCATAAATTAATTACACACATCTGATTTTAGGTCTTAATTAAAATAATATGATTAGGTGTAATCACTCTGAAAACAATATGGGTCTTTTTCCACCTCAGTTCCTACATAAATTACTTGGCTTCTGAAGGAGTGTTTATTCTGAACTCTTTGGAATGTGAATCTCTAGCACAAACAATGCAGTATAGACTCCTGTTTCAAATTCTCATTACCTGGGAATAGCTGCTGTTATTATTGTTCGACATAACACACACAGGCCCCTTCCCACACACATCTACATATCAGGAGAATACAAACAAGTCTTCCATGATAGTCTGTTTAATCTGGCAGAACAAACCTCCTGTATTCATCATCGAGCATTACAAGGAATCAAAACACATTTTCCCTTATGTAAACCATGTTCATTAAGAGATAAGTGGTATATTTTGCTTTTTAAAAAAATTGTTACACATTTCCTCTCCAGGAGTAGTTCTGCAGTATTTGCCATTTTTAATTGATAGGTTCGATCTAGCCAGCATTTTTCACTCAGTGTCACCTAATTCCCTTCCGTGCAGGTACTATGATCCATAACAGAGCCTGTTGGGGTGGTCAAAGAGAAATCCCTCCTCCCATTTCCCTCAGTGGAAAAGCTGGGTGGATCCAATATCATGTTTTAAATCGACTGTAAGTACCAATTCAAATTGTGGCCCACCTATGAAGACCAATCCATATGACACAGTCTACAACACAGTTTGAACCCTCTGAAATCTACTTTCCATGTGGTTTGGCACCAATGGCCAGCCAGAGTTTGTAAGGTAGGTGAAAAAGTTTCACAAAACCCTTAAAAAGCAGCTACCAACTGTTAAAGCTCCTTCAGTATTCTATGAAGTGTTGTGACAAGGACACCTGAACATGCATTCAGATTAATGTGAGAAATTAGCTTGCATGTTTGTGCCATGTGCAGAAAACCAGGGTCCTTTACTTAAAGAGGTGGCTGTGAGTAACAATTTTTCAAGTAGGAAAAGAATGACAGAGACCTGATTTAAAAGGAATATAGAAGTTATTGAGGGATTTGGTACAATAGTGCGTGTGTGGATTTATCCTAAGTAAATACTAGCCATATTAAATCCGGGGGATTCCCTTACAATGGCTCTTCTCCTTTCTTTAGAGTTGGGGACAGACAGTGGCACTAGGGGAGAGGGCCTCCCAGCATTTCCCACTGGTCTGTGGGGTCTCTCAGGGAGCAATTATCTCCCCAATGTTATTTAACATCTGTATGTGCCCTCTCGCCCAGCTGATCTGGGAATTTGGGCTTGGGTGTCACCAATATGCTGATGACACCCAGCTGTATCAGTTAATGGACGGATGGACAGCTGCAGCCTCAGGCACTCTGGACCTGGCATTGGGGGCTGTGGCTGGGTGGTTACAGCAGAGTCGGCTGAAGTTGAATCCATCGAAGACAGAGGTCCTGTACCTGAGCTGCAAGGGTTTAGAATTGGGAATCTGGCTCCTGGCCCTGGGTGGGACACCTTTGATGCTGGTGCCCAGGGTGCCCTGCCACAATTGAAACAGTGAGTGAACTTGAGGCCCCTTGCGTGTCTCCGCAGGGCTTAGAATGTTTTGACCCACCCAGTCTGGAGGAAGTTGACAGACTGCTCACATCTGTGCGCCCAACCACGTGCCGTCTTGATCCGTGCCCTTCCTGGCTCATTAAAGCGGGCCACGAGGGTTTTTGAGGTGCCGTAAGGGAGATCATCAACAAGTCCCTCTTGGAGGGATGGTTCCCTGAGGCACATAAGGAGGCGATGGTCCATCCTCTCCTGAAAAAACCAACTCTGGACCCGGCTGGATTGGCCAACTATCGGCCGGTGTCCAATTTGCCCTATTTGGGCAAATTGATTGAGAGGGCGGTGGCGACACAGCTTCAGAGCTTTCTGGATGATGCTTCTGTCCTTGATCTATTCCAGTCCGGCTTTCACCCAGGTCATGGGATGGAGACAGTGCTGGTTGCCCTGACTGACGACCTTCGGAGGCATCTGGATTGAGGCGGTGTGGCGGGACTGTTGTTGTTAGATCTGTCGGCCGCGTTTGACATGATCGACCAGCAGTTGCTGACCCACCACCTCGCCGACATGGGGATACAGGGGCTCGGTCTTTAATGGCTTGCCTCTTTTCTCCAAGGCCGGGGACAGAGGGTGGCGATAGGGGAACAGCAGTCTCGGAGGCACCCACTTGAATGTGGTGTGCCTCAGGGGGCAGTGCTTTTCCCGATGTTGTTTAACATCTACATGCACCCCCTCGCCCAGATTGCCAGGAGGTTTGGGCTGGGTTGCCATCAATATGCTGAGGACACCCAGCTCTGTCTGATGTTGGGTGGCTGGTCAGGCTCTGACCCAGAAGATCTGAACTGGGCGTTACAGGCCGTGGCTGGGTGGCTCAGGCTGAGCCGGCTGAAACTAAACCCAGCGAAGACGGAGGTCCTGTGCCTGATTTGGAGTTGACCGGGGTTGGGGCTCCCTCTCCCAACCTTCGATGGGGCGTCGTTGGTGCCAGCATTGGGGGTTAAGAGTTTGGAAGTGCTCCTGGATTCCTCCTTAACTATGGAGCAGCCCCGTAGCTAGGGAATTCTTTGGGAGGGGGCCTTGGGGGGGGGGCGCCAGCTAATTAAATAGAAGTACAGTGCAGGTGGTAAGTTGGAGCACTTTGGGGGCAGCCCCGGAGGGGGGGGGCACCAGCCTGGGCTGAAAGTGCTGCACTGGCTGCCAATAGCACACCGAATCCATTTCAAAGTGCTGGTTCTTACCTTTAAAGCCCTATATGGCCAGGGTCCGACTTACCTGAGGGACCGCCTTTCCCCACATATACCCCCAAGAGCACTTCGGTCCGGGACACAACATTGCCTGGTGGTTCCAGGCCCCCGGGAGGCAAGGCTCGCCGTGACTAGGGCCAGGTCCTTTTCGATTGGCCCCTACCTGGTGGAATGAGCTCCCGGAGGAGATCAAGGCCCTGCGGGACCTTATGCAGTTCTGCAGGGCCTGTAAGACGGAGCTCTTCCACCAGGCTTTCACATAGGGGCCGCCACTACCACCTCCACCAATGATGTGGATAACATCGGGGTTCAAGATGGCCCGGGAAGATCTACCACAATTTTTCTGTGACTGATACCACTGGACTTACTTGCTTGGAATCGGGTATAAGACAACATCATCTCTGGAGAACTGACTGTTTACCATCATGGCATACATCCGGGGACCATCTTGTTTTAATTGAGTATTATTGTTGTTGTGATTAATTGTTATTAATGTTTTTATTGCTTTTACCTTGTTTTATATGGGCTTTGCCCCTTGTAAGCCGCCCTGAGCTCGCTTTGTGGGGAGGGCAGGGTAAAAATCCCAATAAATAAATAAAATGGTTATGGCTGGTTACCGATGGATGGATGACTGGTAGTTAGGAGACAGCAACCTTGGGGTGGCCATGTGTGGACGCTCGCTGCCTCAACCAAAAGCCTGGTGGAACAGCTCTATCTTGCAGGCCTGCAGGGCCCTGATCTCAATGGGGAGCATGTTCCACCAGGTGGGGGCCAGGGCAGAAAAGACCCTGGCCCTGGTTGAGGCTAGATGGATGTCCTTTGGGCCAGGGACCACCAGGAGATGTTGGGTATTAGAGAGTAAAGCTATTTGAGGTGTATATGGGAAGAGGAGGTCCCTTAGATATGTTCGTCCCAGGCCGTATAAGGCTTTGAAGGTTATTACCAACACCTTGAAGCGGATCCAGTACTCAACTGGTAACCAGTGCAGCTGGCAAAGCACATGCCGAATGTGAGCCCCCACAAGCATTGATGTCAGCAGGCGCACCGCCATGTTTTGCACCAGCTGTAATTTCTGGATTAGCCTCAGGGGGTAAGCCTGTGTAGAGTGAGTTGCAGTAATCAAGACTGGAAGTGACCATTGCATGGGTCACCATAGCTAGGCCATGGGTAAAGAGATAGAACTTCAGTAACCTGATCTGCCTAAGATGGAAAAATGCAGATCTGGCAACTGTGGCAACCTGGCCCTCCATGGAGAGAGAGGCATCCAGTGTTACTCCCAGGCTCCTCACTGTCTGGGCTGGCACCAAAGGTGCCCCTTCCAGTGTGGGGAGCCTGGTGCCCATGTCCATACTCCATTGACCCAGGTACGGGACCTCCATCTTCGATGGAATTAACTGCTGCAACTATCCAGCCACAACTTCTAACACCTCACTCAGCTTTCTGGGAATGGAAGACAGATGGTTGTCCATTAACAGATAGAGCTGGGTGTCATCAGCACACTGATGACAGCCCAGCCCATAACTCCAAACTAACTGGTCGAGGGGGAGCATATAGATGTTAAATAACATTGGCAAGAGGATCCCCCTCTGGCACTCCACATTCTAACAGGTACCATGGGGAGACTGTCTCACCAAGCGCCACTCTCTGTCTCTAACTATGGAGAAAGGAGGAAAACCATTTCAAGGCAGTCCCCTGAACTCCTACATCAGCGAAGTCATAAGATCATAGTTGACTGTGTCAAATGCTGCCGTTAAGTCTAATAACAGCAGTAGTGCTGACCCGCCTCGGTCCAGATGTCTATGGAGGTCATCTGTGAGGGCAACCAGAGCTGTATACGTCCTGTGGCTGGGGTGGAAGCCAGACTGCCAGGATCTTGTCCACTTCCTCCTGGGAGAGTCAATCAAAGAGGTCCAATACCGGACCAGAAGATGGACAAGGGGCTTCCAATTCCTTTACTGTCTCAATTGTGGTTGGGAAGTCCTGGTGGAGTGTCACAATCTTATCTGTGAAATAGCTCACAAATGCCTTGTAACCAATAGCCAATTCCCTAGTATTTGGTCTGCCCTGTGGCAGAGTCATAGTAGACCGAATAACTCTAAACAATTAGGCTGGGCATGAGCTTGCAGATGCAATGGAGGCTGTGTAGAAATCCTTCTTTGTTTATTCGGATTTCCTGAAAGCTTTTGTCAAAGTCCCTCACCAAAGACTCCTTAGCAAACCTCAGAGTCATGGAATTGGATTGGAAATTGGCTAAGAAAACATAAAGTTGAGAGTAGGAATCATAGAATCATAGAGTTAGAACGGGGCCCAGGGTCATATAGTCCAAGCCCCTGGACAATACAGGAAATTAACACCCCCCCCCACAACCCCCAGTGACAGTTGTTCCATGCCCAAAAGATGACAAAAAAACTTCCAGGATCTCCAGCCAAACTGGCCTGGAGAAAAATTGCTTCCTGACCCCAAAGTGGAGATCAGCATTTTCCTGGGCATGTAAGAAAGGGCCACAAGAACTAAGCACTGGGGCAACCCGTCCTGCGCTCCCTCTCACAATCTGCCTAAGTTCATAGAATCAGCATTGCTGTCAGATGGCCATCTAGCCTCTGTTTGAAAACCTCCAAGGAAGGAGAGCCCACCATCTCCTGAGGAAGCCTGTTCCACTGAGGAACCACTCTAATTCTCAGGAAGTTCTTCCTAATGTTAGCTGGAAAATCTTCTGATTTAATTTCAACCCATTGGTTCTGGTCCAACCTTCTGGGGAAGAGAAAACAACTCTTTACTATCCTCTATATCACATCCCTTCAAGTACTTGAAGATGGTCATCATATCACCTCTCAGTCATCTCCTCTCCAGGCTAAACATACCCAGCTCCTTCAACCTTTCCTTATAAGACTTGGTCTCCAGACCCCTCACCATCTTCATGGTCATTCTCTGGACACATTCCAGCTTGTCTATATTCATCTTAAATTGTGGTGCCCAAAACGGAACACAATATTGTGAGGTCTAACGAGAGCAAAGTGATACCATCACTTCATGTGATCTGGACACTATACTTCTGTTGATACAGCCCCAAACCACTTTTGCCCTTTTAGCTACTGCATCACACTGCTGACTCGTGTTCAGCATATGGTCTACTAAGACCCCTAGATACTTTTCGCATATACTACTGTCAAGAAAAGTCTCCCCCATCCTATAACCATGCATTTTATTTTTCCTACCTAAATGCTGATTTTTTTCAAGTTTTTAGAAAGCTGTTTATGGAGCTACCTTAGCTTCTTTAGGCTTCTCCCATTTTTCCTTCTCATAGGAATCGTTTGTGATTGTGCCTTCAGTATTTCCCTTTTACAAAACTCCCATAAAACATTGAAAAAGGGGGTAACTAGAGGTACAATTAGAGAGAATTATACAACAAAACTTCAAGTTAAATTAGAGAGAATATTACAACAAAACTTCAAGCGCTACCATACACAAGTTTATGGCTTCAGGAGGAAACACTAATAGGAAAGCCTCAATTCCATCGCCTGGATTAGGGGGGGGGAAGTACCCAATTGAAATTAACCAATATGGCAATACCACCAACGACGATGAAAGAAATTAATAAAAATATAGAAGAAAGTGTAAACAAAGCAGTAGCACAGGCAGTAGCCCATGCCATGAAAAGTGCATTCCAAGACAATCTACCTGCCTTAATAAAAAGGGAAATTGAGCCGGTTAGCACCAAAATAGACAACCTAGCAACTCAAATTAAAAATGAAACAGATGAATTGAAACTGCAAATACAAACCAATAGACAAGAAATACATGTAAACAGGAAAGAAATAATAAATCTGGCTACTAGACAGGGGAAAATAAGAGAAAAAGTAAGAGAGATGGATCTTGATGCACAGGACCTTAAAAGTAAATGTGAGAGACTAGAGGATACGGTGATAAATTTAGAAATGGAGAAAGCATCCTTAGTCATAAGATGTCATAATATAGTGGAAACAATTGATAAAGACTTAAAAGAAGTGCTAACCACTAATATTTCGGAACAACTTAAGGTGGCAACTAAAGAAGAATTAGAACAAGGAATTGAGGCAATTTTCAGAAGAAATTCAGCGTATGCCAAAAAAACAAAGAAACCAAGAGAGGTACATATCAAATTTTATAGGAAAGATCTTAAGGAAAAAATACTGAAAGCTGCCAATGAAAACCAAATGACAATACAAGGAGAGGAAATAACCTTCCTAAAAGACATCCCTTGGCGAGTACGAGAGAGAAGGGCGCCATATAACATCCTGACCAACCTATTGAAAGAGAACAGAATTGTATTTAGATGGTTAATACCGGAAGGGGTGCTATTCACGCACAAGGGGCAAAGACACAGATTA
>NW_015172716.1:45766-45980 GCF_001447785.1 Gekko japonicus
TACTAGCTGGAATCATGACAAACCCCAAATCATGTAATATACTATCCATAAACATAAATGGTCTGAACAGTGCACAAAAGAGAAGGAAAACATTTCACCAACTAAATAAAATAAAGGCGGAAATAATCTGCTTGCAGGAGACACATATCAAGAAAGATGAGGTAAAATATCTAGAATGCAAAAAACTAGGAGAAACTTTTATATCCTCAGCAGA
>NW_015172716.1:47026-52455 GCF_001447785.1 Gekko japonicus
GGGGGGAAGGGTTGGAGGTGGGGTGGCTCTGTATGTCAGAGAGGGTATAAAGTCCAGAAAGATTGAGAGGCTAAGAGAATTGGATTCGCTTCTTGAAGTTCTGTGGGTTGAATTAGGGGGGCCAAAAGGAAACTTAACACTGGGAGTTTGAAAGATATTAGGCTGGATTTGCAGAAGTGGAATGCCATTCCGTTGTCCCTTATGGGTAGGGTAGCGTTGGTTAAGATGAATGTGTTGCCTAGATTTTTATATCTGGCACAAAATATACCTGTACTAAAAAGCCAAAACTTTTTTGAAGATCTCAATAAGGTCACCAGACAATTTATATGGCAGCATAAGAAAGCCAGAATAAAATGGAAGGTGCTTCAAGATAGTAAAGAAAGAGGAGGATTGAGTGTCCCCAACTGGTATATATATTATCAAGCCGCCGCCCTAGTATGGATAAAGGACTGGGTAAACCTTGAAAATGCAAGACTCCTAGCTATAGAAGGACATGACCTCAGTATGGGGTGGCATGCCTATATATGGTATGGGAAAGATAAGATCCACTCAAATTTTGGTAGACACATATTAAGAGGCGCGTTGAATAAAGTATGGGTAAAAACTAAAGAGATATGGTATAAGAAAACCCCAAGATGGGTCGCTCCTTTGGAAGCATTTATTATACCCTCAGCGATAACGATGAATTTAAAGGAAAGCTATCGAACATTACTAAATAAAAAAAATGAGTTAAAAACAGAAGAAAAACTTAGAAAGGAAAATAACCTATCATGGTGGGAGCAAATAACACTAAGAGATAGATTTAAGAAAGACGCGACAAGAGGCTTTGAGGACCAAAATAATGAATTGGATAAAATATGGCTGTCCTCAAACGATAAATTGATTCAGAAACTGTATAACTGTATAACTTACATCTACAGGAATTTATGAAGGACGAAAAAGTAAAAAATGTAATGAACACTTGGGTGAAAGATATAGGGGAAATTGAGGAAGAGCAGTGGGCAACCATGTGGAAAACTGTTAAGTATATGAAAGCGGTCGCGTATAAAGAAAATGTATATAAAATGTTCCATAGATGGCATTGGGCACCCGTTAAGTTGGCCAAATGTTACAGGGGGTATTCTGATAAATGCTGGAAATGTAAAAGCTGTAAAGGAACATTTTACCATATGTGGTGGGATTATAACATGGCACAAAGATTCTGGAGAATGGTTAGAAAAGTACTCCAAGAAAGTTTAGGTATTAATGTAGCACTGAAACCAGGAATATACCTGCTTAATATGATTCCAAACGGCTACAATAAACAGGACGCATATCTAATTAGTTATATTATAACTGCAGCTAGATTGTTATTAGCACAAAACTGGAAATCGGAAAGCTTACCTACTAAAGCAGAGTTGGTAAATAAAATATTAGATCTAGCCAGAATGGATGATCTAAGTTTAAAGTTGCAAAATAAAAACGAGAGGGTACATAAAAGGAGATGGAATAAGATATATAAATGGATAGAACTTCAAACAGAAATGTAATTAGAAAAGATATTTCCTGTATTTGCAATAGTGAATGATATATTACTTACAGATGAGGTTACTAACTGAAAATATCTGACTCTTATCTGTAAATAAGATGATGAACTGCGGATATGTATATCCTTTTATTTTAAACAAAAAAAAATTTAAACCGGGGGGAAAAAAAACTCCCTCTCTTCTCCTTAAGTATTTCTGACCATGGGATTCTACCCAGCATAACTTTAAGTCTGTCAAAATTTGCTTTCCTGAAGTCCAACCTATATGTCTTACTATGTACAGCTTTTACCTTCCCCAAGACTGTAAATCCCAAAATTACATGGTCACTACTACCCAGGGTGGCCAATACTTTCACCTCGTCAACCAGTTCTTCCCTGTTAGTAAGAATCAAATCCAAGATAGTGGATCCCCTTGTTGCCCTGCAAGGCGCATGTAGTGCTCTTATGGGCTCATAAGTGAAAACTGGACTGTGTAATTAGTGTACAAAAGGGACTGAACTGTGTGGTGACCCTAAAGTGATGCCAGCTGCAGACACACTCCAGCAGAGGAAAAGCCTTCTCCTGAGATGATGTGCTGATGGTTCCTGAGGTTACTTGCCATCTCTTACCTGCAGTGCAGCAGGAAGAGAGACCAGCTCCCTAGTCACATGAAGCCAGCAACTATGTGCCATGGAAAAACGCCATATTCTGCAAAAGGGACTTAAAATCCTGAAGAGACTTCATGAGCAAAACCTTTCCTTTAACATGCAGGCAACCCACCCCCACCCTCTTCACCTTCACCAGATGATGCATTTAGTTCTCCACAGCATAACAAAGGAGCCTCTGCCAGGAAGGGATTGAGTGACTGTTGTGGGGAGAGGAAGGGAAAGGAGTTTGTAAGCCGCTCTGAGACACCTTTGGGTAGTGAAGGGCGAGGTATAAATCCAATCTCTTCTTCTTCATAATCATCATCATCAGCTCATCAGCCAGAGCTATTAAAAGACAATACCCCTGGACTCAGCTATTGTTCTCCAAAGGTGCCACTGGTAAAATGATTAGATTCAACATTGCCCAACCCTGCCCCATCCTCCTGCAGCCAGTTTTTTTTAGGAAACTTCCAGGGTACAGATCAGGGAGGGGGGACAAACCAGGGGGACATCGCATGGGAGATGGTCAGTGAAGCCCACCTCTAAGGGGATGGCACAAGGGAGGTGTTCAGTGAACCCCACCTCCAAGCCCCAAAATGGCATTGTCATGATCTGGGCTGTGCTACCAGATGCCTACTAGGCCCAAAGAGCCTGGCTAGCAGTAGGTGAGGCTGGGCTGGGCCTACAACTCCCAGAAGCCCCTGGGAGGTTTTGGAGCCAAAATGGACCAATAGGAAAAGAGGAGAACTGGAAATAAAAGTTCTGGAGCAGCAGGAAGAGCTGTTCTTCTTCCAGAGGGCAGAGCCAGAAAGAAGGCTGCTGCAGGGGAAAAATCCTCATCCTGAGGGAGGGGCGAGTAGTGTAAGGCCACTTGAGATAGTGAGCTAGGGAAAGTAAATTTAGACGCATGAGGGAATTTGATTTCTTTTCTTTTCACCCACTTACTGTTATTATTCTGCACTTTGTTGTTTGACTTCCTATAAAATAAACCTTTTCCTTGTTTTACTCTGTCTGGTCCTCACGTCTGTTATTCGGCCTAAAGGGAGGTCTGAAGGTCTTGGGAGGGTGCTCTGGGCCTTCTCAAGGGAACCTAAATCCAGAGTGGTGGCAGCATCAGGTGACACCCCACCTGAGCCGTGACAGGCATAAAAGAGCTGGCCTAGCCATGTGTTTGCTCTCTCTCTCTCCGTACCTAAGCTTTGTCACATCCTGCTGTCAGTGTAGTGCTGCCCAGAGTCACATGTTCTCCTGGTTCAGAATATGACCCTTATTTCCTTATAGTCTCCCCATTTTTCCTGTGAATCACTTCATCACACTGAGGACAGGTAAATATTACCCCTCAATGAAACATCCTGCTCATACGAATGTTGCTATCCCTTTCTCTCTAATTTACTAGGTCTGAATAAGTGTATGTGTGCTTGCGTTTTAGGTAAAGGTAAAGGTTCCCTTGCTCAAAAGCCAGTCAAATCCGACTTTAGGGTTGTGGTGCTCATCTCCGTTTCAAAGCCGAAGAGCCAGCGCTGTCCGAAGACATTTCCGTGGTCATGTGGCCAGCATGACTAAACACCAAGGAGCACGGAACGCTGTTACCTTCCCACTGAAGTGGTACCTATTTATCTACTTGCAATTTCTTGCTTTCGAACTGCTAGGTTGGCAGGAGCTGGAACTAGAGACGGGAGCTCACTCTGTCATGCATCACACTCGGGTCTTGAACTGCTGAACTACCAACCTTCCACAGCCTGCAGTTCAGCGTCTTAACCACTTGAGTCACCGCAGCTCCAATTAAATATTATAATTCCCCACAATTATTAATAACTAAAACAATTTGGCTAACACCCTTGTTTCCCTCTCCATTTTCTGGAAAATAAATTTATAAAAATAAATTCTGGAATAAATGGTAAATTCTTGCAATGGAGGGATGTGAGCAGTGAGGTCCCTTGGGAATCTGTATTGGGAGTGGTGCTTTTCAACTGGTTCATAAATGACCTGGAGTTAGGGGTGAGTAGTGAGGAGGCCAAGTTTGCAGATGGCAGCAAATTATTTAGGGTGGTTTAGACAAAAACAGATTGTGAAGAACTCCAAAATTATCTCTTCATACTGGGGAAATGGGCATTAAACTGGCAAATGAGATTCAATGTGAACAAATGTAAAGTGATGCACATTGGGGCAAATAATTCCAACTTCACATATACAGTGATGGTATCTGAGCTGGCAGCAATAGACCAAGAAAGGGACCTTGGGGTCATAGTGGATAGCTTGCTAAAAATTTCGACTCAGTGTGCGGCTGCTGTGAAAAAAGCATTCTATCCATTATTAGAACAGGAATAGAGAATAAAACTGCTATCATGCTGCTCTTATACAAATCTCTTGTGAGACCACACTTTGAAAATTGTGTACAGTTCTGGACACTGCAAATAAAAAAGAATATTGTAGAACTTGAAAAGGTGTAGAAAATAGCGACCCAAATGATCAGGAAACTAGAGCAGCTGCCCTATGAAAATAGGTTAAAACACTCAAGTCTGTTAAGCCTAGAAAAAAGGCAAGTAAGGGGAGACATGATAGAGGTTTATAAAATTATGCATGGTGTGGAGAGAGTGGACAGGGAGAAACTTTTATCTCTCCCCCATTATTCTAGTATCCAGGGTCATCCTTTGAACTTGAAAGATTCAGGACAGACAAAAGGAAGTATTTCTTCACACAGTTTATAGTTAATTTGTGGATCTTGCTGCCACAGGATGTGGTCATGGCTGCCAACTTGGAGGGCTTTAAGAGGGGAAGTGGACAAATTCATGGAGGACTGGGTTATCAATGGCTGTTAATCATGATGGATATCTACTCCCTCCAGAGGTAGTATGCCTCCTTAAATTAGTTGCTGGGGAGCACAGGCAGGATGATGCTATTGCAGTCTTTCTGTTTGCAGGCTTCCTAAGGGTAGCTGATTGGTCACTGTGTGAACAGAATGCTGGGTCTTTGGTTTTATCTTCTTATGGTCAGATTTCAGTTTACACTTCAACTAATTTGTCTGAAAGTGATGTGTGGTGCCTTGTTGAAAAAAATATATTTGTACACCTGAGAATCCAGATGAAGCAGAAAGCTTTGATAAAAGGCAAAGGAACATACTCCTTGACTAGAAGAGAAGGTTGGAGGAGTATTTGAAAAGCATAGGCCGCGGTCACACGGGCCGGATATCGCGGGGGGAAGGCGTGGCTAATTGCCCTGGAGGAAATTAACGCGTGGCCGCCCGAGCACACTGTGGTAAGAAATATTAGAAAGATGGA
>NW_015172717.1:0-747 GCF_001447785.1 Gekko japonicus
GTCGGACTCAGGGGGGGAACCCTCACGAACTCTCATCACAAATGTTAATTATAGGGAACCGATTGTTAGTGATATTTCTGGGGTAGAAACTTTAAGTGATAGTGAATTAGAAGTAGATGAAGAAGGGTTACAAGCAGTAAAAATAGAAAAAGGAGATGCTCATATGATACCACCACAATCAATGAGACAATGGTTTAACACTTTAGAACCTGTACTGGCACCTTCTCGATTTTCTTCCACAGCAAATACTCATCCCCCGCTGCAAACTCAGACTCAAGTGACTGCTTCATCTTCAAGAGACCTAAGAAGATCAGAGGGAGTGATGGATCTTCGTGAGATTGAACCCCAGGATTTATCCTTTCCTCCACTTCCTCAGAGGACCCCTGGGCGGAAAGAGAACAGGAATAGATAGATCACTGTACGAACAGGTGAACTTCAACAAAAGACTGATGACTTAGTACAGACTGATATCTCTGTTGATGGGAAAATGACATTACAGTCACTCCATTAGAACTGAGACTATTTCTGATGTACATGCCAAGAGTATTAATGCGAAGGATCTTTCCTCGAGGAGTTTTAGACACTCGAGCAAGGGTGCTTCGAACCAAACTACTTCACTACCCATGACCTTTGGGGATCTCCCAGTAGATGATATGCTGTTAGTTCAGGCATTGACAGAGAAAGAGAGGGAAAGTGAAAAGGGCAAAGGACAGGTTGGGACACAACATCTATCTGGGGATCCTGGTA
>NW_015172717.1:765-9423 GCF_001447785.1 Gekko japonicus
TAGGGAAAGCAAGGAAGACCAATTATTGTCAAAAAGAAGACGAACCTCTTCTTTACCAGATGTTTTTGCAGTCCCATCACCCCTTGAGTTAAAACGCAATTTCATAGACCCTACTCTTGACTCTAGGAAAAAACAAGATACTTCCTTGACTCAAGATTCCCATATTGGCTCCTACTCACAGGCTCTTCAACGTGGACGTACAAATATAAGAGCTGATAGAGGGCAAGGGGAAGTAGGAAGGAATTTACAGGATCGGAGGGGGGAAACGTTACAGGGGGAACGGAGAGATAGGTCAGCTCAAGGCCCATGAACGGGCCCTAATGAGTTCCCACGACGATCCCTTGATTATGAAAGGGAAAAGAGGGAGGATGAAATATTTCTAGAAGGTTTTTTTTCTGACATGGATGATGACGAGGATTATGATCCCAGACAACGATACGTCATCCGTTTCCGATATAAGGGTTTAGATCCTCTCAAATTGACCGAGGAATACACAATGGGAACCCTAGTCTTTAAGTTCCTAGAGATAGATAAAGAAGATATCCTGGCAGTGATCCTCCCTCCAGGTTCAAGAGAAACTGACATTTGTCTCAAATCAGAACGTGCGTACCAAAGAGCTTGGGTACAAATTAGACGAGCCCTCCGAGAGAAAGGAGATTTGGTAGATTATGATATCGTACCTTTATTCAGGGGAGAATCACGAGTTTTGACCATCTCCTTTAGAACCACAAACATCCCTGAAGAAGATGTGGAGCGTTGGCTCACCCATTTCTGTAAGGTTCTCCTACCACCTCAAAAGAGGCTTAATGAATGGGGAGGGGAATATAAAGCAGTGATTTCACTGCAGAGGGATAATCACAGCCGATTAAGCCATTTGCCTAAGTATTTTTTAATGGGTAGCGATAGAGGGACGACGCATTATAGTGGCCAACCCCCGGCCTGTTTCCAATGCGTGGGATATGACCACATCAGGCAGCATTGCTCAACGTCTTTATGTTCGTCCTGTGGACGCTACGGCCACATTTCCACTCAATGTCCCAGGGGAATTGTCTGCAATTTGTGTACTGAATCGGGACACACTTACTTGCTTTGTCCACAAGCTTTCTATAATCAGCAGTACCCTCGGGCCTATGCCAAAACTAAGGCGGCTCATCGACCTTCCTCTGAAAAAGAAGATGAACGAAGGGAAGAAAGTACTCAGGCTACTCCAGGCTCGCAACCCACAATTCCTGTAGGGTCATCTACAATGAATGAAACGGATCAAGCTTGGGAGCAGGTTAACCGATCTAAGAAGAAATTCAAAAGAGGCACTGTTTCACAAGGGGTCTATACACCGACACAAAAATTCACAAACAACCGCTTTGACCTCTTATCTCAACAAGATCCAGTGACGGAAACAGAAAGAGATAATGTGGCAGAATCCGAGACACAACCTATGGAAACAACAACAACAACAGCATGTCATGACTCAGCATCATCGAAGAGAGGAGATAAACCCAAATCCCTGAAATCTAAACGTTTGAATCTCCGAACTATCGCAAATCTTTCCATAAAAGAGTTGGATGCCCTGCTGGAAGAAAACAAAGCAATTCTTTAGGACCTTCACAATCAGAGACGGCAATTAGGAGACGATCCGACGGGTTATAGTGAAATCTTATTCAAAACTATTCCAGAACCTAATCGAGGACAAGTCCAACACCTTCGCAAGAAACAACGATTTTGTGAAAATAAACGTACTATTATATTATGTGAGAGGGAGAAGAAGGAAGAAGAACAAAAACAAGAAGAGTTACAACAATCCTCACAACATGAGATGCAGGAAGATTTGTTTTATGACGCCTCGGCAGAAAAAGAACTATTCACTGGAAAAGAAGATGAGAAAACACAGGAAGGAGAACAAGGAATGTAAGAGAAAACGGAGGAAAAAATGGAAGAAGAAATAATTTTGGATAGGGAAGAACCTGTTTCACAAAGTACAACTGAAGATTCCTTGAAACTACCCCTTAATCAAGAAGCTTTTAAACAGGAACAAGAGGAAAATCCAACTATTCTACCGCCATCTAAACCTCCGGAAAATTTTACTGTTCTTGAGGAACATTCTTCCAGTGAGGCCACACCTCCTGTATCTCAGGAGGGGGTGGAGATATCTGTTATACCCTTGGACATTCTGGCGAAGGAAAAAACCTTTGCATGAATTGGCCGGGTGATTAATATCAATTCGGCTGTGTTCTTAACGAGAGTCACCTCTATATATGGTATACATGTTTCTTGAAGTTTCTTAACTTTGGACCTTCGTTAGAGTTATAATTGGTTCTATTTTGTTGAAGGTATTTTGTTACCCTACATATATTTTTATAATTATAAATTTATTAATTTAATCATTATGGCAATTACTTTTATGACTTGGAACTGTAGAGGGCTTCGCCAGGCGAAACGGCGAGAGGATATTTTTTTCCATATCAATAAAGTTCAGGCTGATATAATAGTACTGCAGGAAACAAATATCTCCACCCCGAGAGATAGGAGCCTGGCCCAACGGGCCTGGACAAATGGACCATCGGTTTGGTCCCTCACACAGGATGGAGTCGGGGGGATTGCAGTCTTATTAAAACACACAACACGTTATGCAGTACAGAGAGTTATAGAAGGCCTGCCTGGACACCTATTGGTTTTGGATGTTAATCTGCTGGGAGGGGATGCTAAGATACTTGTTAAATACCGTATATGTGCTTTGTATGCTCCAACTACCAAAAAAGGTAGGCGCACCCTATGGGAAACTTTAAAAGATTATGTTGGGAAGTATAGGCAACTTGTTATATTAGGAGATTTTAATATTCGATCAGAACAATCTGACCGTATTAATCTGAGAAAACCCACGGAATGGCATGATAAACCATTAACGGTTAAGGAGAAGCTACTGTGTTTTCTGCTACAGGACACGCTGTGTCTCACTGATTCTGCACTTCATGTGGTGAACCAAATGGATTATCTTCCGGTTCATCACAGAATGGCCTTCTCACGTCGATATGGGGTGCCACGAGGAGCGACGGCAACGTATTTCCACCCCTTAACAGCCAGTCGTTTAGATAGGATCTGGATCCCGGCTTCACAGACGCCACGACAATGTCATCTATATGTTAACCCGTGGTCAGATCACGTCATGCTACAATTGAGTCTTGACATTGGACAACCGATGCAGGAAAGCCCTTCGCTTCCATGTTGAACCCTTAAAGAAAGGGATGTAGTGCACTACAAATTAGAAAGGGAAATCCGCATGGCAGTGCGGTTTTGCGAACAAACGAAGACAATCGATGACCTTTTAGGATGGTGGGACAGGGTGAAACGGACCATCAAACAATTCTGTATTCGAGGAAGGAAACGTAACATGACACAAGAACTGACAAACTACCACAAAGCAATCCAAACGGCCCTAACGATTCGTTGGAGAATGGCGGCGGGTCTCCCGCACAATACCAAAAAATACCAACAAAACCAGCGCCGAATAGCAGATTACCAGCAACGTCAGAGAGAAAAACGACAATCGGCTACGTTAGCTAGATCTACCGGGCCGATACTGCAGAAAGGAGAGTGGGAGAAAGACCGCTCACCAAGAGACTATAAAAAATTGGAGGCCCTAAGGGCGCATTCGGAGGCCGAAGCACAACAACGTACATCACAAATAATGGATGTTATTTCTGATTTTTACGGTAACCTCTATGCGGCTAAGGCAGATATGAATTTAGAAACTCATAACAGTACTTATCTGAACCAATCTCTGAAGATGAATAAGTCTTTTGATGAGGCAGAGCTTCGGTCTCTTTCGGAACCAGTGACGGAAGAAGAGATCTCGGAGGCACTCATGACTGGAAGACGGACATCCACTCCAGGCCCTGATGGCGTCTCCTATGGAACATACAGGGATATGAAAGATCTTTTTATACCGCTGTTTAAAGAAGTGTTTAACTGTATATGGGAAACAAAAAGAGTTGGCGACAGTTTTCTTCAGGGAATTATGATTTTCCTATATAAAAAAGGAGACCCCACACTTCTCACGAATTGGAGGCCGATCACTTTGAATAATGTCGATTATCGCATTTTTACCAGAATAATTAATACGAGACTAAAGAAATTGGCTCACAAAATCATCTCGCCGGGACAGACCAGTGCGGTCCCTGGAAGACGTATGGTACATGTGGCATGCTTATTCAGACAGGCTTTTCATGCGATAAGCTCGGAGAAAAAGAAACAGTGGTTGCTCCAATTGGACCAGCAAAAAGCCTTTGATAGGGTGGATCACGAATATCTTTGGTCCATTTTACGACACCAGGGCTTACCGGAAACCTTTATAGCAATTCTTCAGGCATTATATAAAGGGGCTAGCATCATTCCTTATGTTAGAGGGACTTTGGGTTCGCCAATCCAGGTTCGAAGAGGAGTTCGTCAAGGTTGTCCCCTTAGCCCTCTACTATACGTCTTGACGTTAGAACCACTTCTTCAAGCGCTTAAATTGGATTCTAGCATACAAGGTTTTGGGTCCCCCACTCATTGTGACAGCACATGCTGATGATACCTTTTTGTGGTTAAAGGACAAAATGGACTTACAGAAAGTTCAGAAACATCTACGAAAATATGAAAAATTTTCCGGAGCTCAGGTAAATGTGGACAAAAGTCAACTTTTTCTACTGGATGGCGAAGAGGGTGTTATACAAAAAGACACTATGTTACAAGTGGACACAGGGGATCAAACGGAAGAAAGGGCGGAAAGAAAAGACACACCAGACACGGTGGAATTTATAAAGATCTTAGGCATCTGTTTTTACCTAACGGCCACAGGTTGGCAGAATAATTGGCAAGGATGGAAGAATAAAGCACAGGTAGCATCTACCCTGAGCCCCAGAAAGTCCACCTCCGAAACCCCTAGGAGGCACTTCTCCCGTTTCACTTTGAGCCCAGCCGAGGCAAAATGTTGCAGGACGGCATGGAGGCGGGAGGCGAAGTTGTCGGGGGACACCATGACAATCAAGACGTTGTCGAAAAACAGCGTCACCCCAGGGATCCCTTTTAACAATGAGTCCATTCGTTGTTGGAAAATCCCCGGGGCTACGCTCACGCCGAATTGTAGCCTCTTTACCTTAACCCCCCCCTGTGAGTGACTATGGTCTGCGCCGTGGCCGTGGCTTCGTCGACCGGCAGCTGTTGATAAGCTTGTGCCAGGTCCAGTTTCCTGAAAAATTTAGTCCCCGCTAGTGAGGCCACAACATGACTAACGACCGGGACCGGGTAGGAGTAGTCGTGGAGGGCCTTATTAATTGTGCATTTGTAGTTCGCACAGATGCGGACTTCACCGTTGGGCTTGAGGGGGGTCACGATGGGCATTTCCCATATAGCATGTGGAACTGGCTCCAGGATCCCTTGCGCCACCAAGACGGTCCAGCTCCGCATCAATTTTTGGCCGTATAGCAAGTGGAGCTGTGTGGAACCGGATGTGGATAGGGGCCACCAGGGGGTCTAACTGCAAGGAAACCGGGGGGGCCTTGTAGCAACCTAAAGCCCCATCAAAAACAGCCGGGAACTCCCCGCAAATCTCTGCAAAATCCCTCAGACTGCATTTAAGCACCCAGGGCCGGCCTGAGGTTTTTTTGCACCCTAGGCAGGGCTACCTTGTGGCGCCCACCCCGTGCATGCCCAAATACGGTGTTGCCAACCTCCAGGTGGGGCCTGGAGAGAATGGTGCAAAAAAACCTCGGGCAGCCTTGGTCACACCCCGGGCTGGCAGGCAGGCAAGGAGAGGCGGCAGGCAAGGAGAGGCGGCAGGCGCAAGCAGCCGCATCTCCTCGGCTGACTGAGGGCAGGGCTGCTGCTCTATGGCAAGCAAGAGACTCTGGGCGACATGCAGCGAAGCGCTTTCCTCCCCCTAGGCTGGAGGCAAGACAAGCAGCAGTACTTCCTCCGCCTCCTCCCCCCCCCTTGGGGAAGCTTCAAGTTCGTGATCAGAGCGGCCGCTGCCCTGTGTGCGGACACCGCATTTCCTGTTTGCTCAAGTTCTGCAGTAGAAGCTGCACAAGCAAGTGGAGGATCAGCAGCCCCTGCCGCCTGCCTCATCCTCCCACCTTCTTTCCTCCCTTCCCCACAGAGGAATCTGTGCTTTTCAGCCGGGCGGGCCCCTACCTCCTCTCCTGCTCAACCCCCCCCCAGGCTCTTTCTGTGCATGCGTTTTGTTGTTTCAGAGTCTTGGCTTCATGGCCTGCTGCTGCTGCAGGGCTCACTGGCTTCCTGGCGGGCAAGCTGGGGTGTTGCTGCTCTGGCTTCCTCCTCCTGCCGCCGCTTCTTCCCGCTCCCTTGCCCGCCTCTCCAGCTCGAACCTGCTTCCCCCACGTGGTCTCGGCTGCTCCTTCGCCCTCCCCTATTGTTAGCAGCCTCTTTGACGGGCCTGAAATGAACCCCCCGCCGCCATCCCCCGTAGGGAGACGTCTCCCAGTGGGTGGAGGCAGGGGCAGCTGGAAGGCGCTGAAGAAGGGGGCGGGGCGGGGCTAGCGACCCTGGTTTGTCATCCCACCAGAAGCAGGCGCTGCTCACATAGGGTTGCTGACTAGACCCCATGCCGCCCGCCTTCGACAGACAGGAGTCCCTGACAACCACGCCGCCTCCTGCTGCCCTTTGCGCGAGCCTGGCTCGGCGTGCTGCAGACGTTGTCGGCGTTGTGGGGGGGGGCTTTCTGCAGAGTCAGACGGGGGGCTCGGAAGCACTCCGGAGAGACGGTCCCGTCCGTCCCCCCCGTGAAGCGAGACAGAGGCGCAAGCGAGGAGGCGGAGGCAGGGGCGTCCTCCTCCTGCAGCCGGCAGAGCACCCCTGCCTCTCCTCCCATGCCCTAACAGCCGGCTCACGCTCTAGGCGAAGGCCTAGTTCGCCTAGCGGGCGAGCTGGCCATGTAAGCACCCCACCGACCGCAACCGTGATGCCCAGCGGCACAAACCAGGGCAAGCCCAGCAGACTGACCAAATTTCCTTTCACCACTATCAAGTCCAACAGTCCCTCGAACCCCTGGAACTGTACCCTGAACGTCCCCACCCCCCTTATAGGAACCAGGTTTCTTTGGAAGTCCACCAAACTCAATTGGGATGGGCGTAAGTGGGGTCCCCCCTTAGGGCAAAGTCTGCGTAGCGTGTCCACGGAAATGATGGACGCTGCTGACCCCGAGTCCACTTCCATTGTGCAGGGGGACCCCTCGATCCGAACCATTAATTGGATCTTCGGGGTATCCTCTAACTTCAGGAGGCGTAGTACCTGTAGGGATGGCCTGTCTGTGAGGAGGTAGAAGTTGGATGTCTCTGCTGTCGTCTCGTGGGTGACGGCGGCCGGGCAGCGTGCCTACGCTGGGGGCTGCTGGTGCTGGCTTCCCTTGGACCGGCAGACGCAAGCAAGATGACCTTGTTTCCCACAGGCGTGGCACGTCGTGTCGTGGAATCGGCAAGACTTGCGCTCATGTGCCTCACTGCAACTGGCGCATGAGGAGCGGCCTGTGGTCTTTCCGGTGTATCCTGAGGCCACAGGACCCAGTGGCTTTCTGCCTGAGGTCGGGCGGACGAGACGGACGTCCTCTTCCTCTGAGTTCTCGGGGTCCGAGTCGGGGAGTACGAGGTCAGATGTTGCTGGTGGGTGGTCGCAGTGTGATGCCTCGTGGGCGATGGTGAGTTGGAGGGCCACGTCGATCTTGCTGTCGGTGGTACCTATCATCTTCCTCCACAGCTTTAGGTCACTGACGCCCCATGCAAACTTTGTTAAGAGGTTCTGCTCCACCTTGGTGAAGGCACAGTCCATGCCCAGCTGGTGCAGGGCGGCCATGAAAGCCGCGGCCGACTCGCCCGGTTTCTGGACGCGGCCCTGGAATTCTATCTGCCTGGCGAGCGTGGTAGGCCATGGCGTGAGGTACCTCGTCAGGGCATTGATGATCTCCTCGTATGAGCACTCGAGGATTGACCGGGGAGCGAGGAGGCTCTTTGCGAGGCGGACCGTGTTCACTCCACAGGAGCTAAGGAGGAGGGCTCGTCTGTTGCCCCGATCGGTGACCTCATTGTAGACAAAGTGGCAAGTCAGTTGGTCTGTCCACGAGTCCCAGAGTTTGGGATGGGCTGGATCAAAGATCTCCAAGTTCCCCCGAGCAGAGGCCATGGCGTAGCATTTAGTGGGGAGCAGTGTTCCGTGATGCGGTGCGAGGTGCGGTGCTGCTGGCGAGCGATGTGGGGCGCGTTAGCTGGAATGGAGCTCGGTGCTGTGCTGGAATGCGAGCCAGGCCTGGCTCAGCGGGATCCCACCTTCATTGCCACTGAAAAGTACTGGGTACAATGACATGAGTTGCACACTTTTATTGTACTTAACACAAGACTAACCAAAACGGCCCTGCAAGGCAAACTATATACACACCCACCAATCACAGCCCAAGTCCATTGGAGGGTTTGAATTTCCCGCCACAGTGGCTATCAGTTGGGGCTGGGGGAAACTAGGATCCAAAGCTCCTGTCTTTGCTGCGGACCCCTAGTGGCGGTCCGCGTATACAACAAGAGTGAAAGAGAGTGAGAGTTTGAGTGAGAGTGAAAGTGAGAGAGTGAGAGAGTGAGAGTTTGAGTGAGATAGAGTGAGAGAGTGAGAGTTTGAGTGAGA
>NW_015172717.1:9462-20191 GCF_001447785.1 Gekko japonicus
GTGAGAGAGAGTGAGAGTGTAGAACTATGTGTAGAACCTCTCGGTTATGTGCAGTGTTGCAAAAAGATGTATGGGTGGGGGGATTGCCTGCGTGTATCAGAGGGAGCTCCTTATGGTGTTTGGAGCTCTTTGTTCTTAGGCTTTGGCATGGTATGGCATTAAATTCCTTCATGCAGCTAGGGAGCTGGTCCATCTCTCAGCAGGTAAGAGGGCAGGTAACCTTGAAGAACCAACTGGAACAGCAATGCAAAGGAAGACTTTCTTCTCTTATGTTTGTATTCTCAACTGGCATCACACTGGGTGACAATGCAGTGCAGTCCCTTAAGCAAAGGTTTGCACAGTCCATTTTATCACTTATGGCTTTTACAGACCATAAGAGCACATTAAGTGCCTTGCAGGGCAACAATCTGCAGGCAGAAAGTCAGTATAGCCAAGCATTCCTCCCTGTGGTGCTATTTTTCTAATGGCATGGAGCTTTTTTAGGGGAAGTACTTTTCAGACCTGGAATCTGCCACTTGCAGTTCTGAAGGGGTGCAGTTTGTTCTAACACCTTAGCATCCTGCCAACTCATTCTCCTGGAGGTGTGCAGCAGGGGTCAGATTCTACTCCTGTGCTTCACACAGTACAAAGTCCATGTAGCTGCCAAGAAGACTTTGGATCAAGCATGTACTTTTAGTTCAGGGTTAGGAGTTACATTTCCAGGCAGGGCTTGATTTGAAGAGGGATTACAGTGTGCAAAGAAAGCGGGAAATGTTCTCGTAGCCATTGATTCATGTAAGTTTCCCCAGCAGGCAAACTGACTCCCAGGACCATTTGAGTTCAGGAAACTGCTGGCATGGGGAAGATTTCAACCCCTTTCCTCCTGTGTGCCACAGTCCCCAATACAACGAAACTCCCATTCTTAGGAACTGAGTTCTCCGCACAGAAGTTCAGGACCATGCCTACCTATCAGCCAACTGGACTTTGTAATGTATAAATTATATCGCCAGACTTCCCCTCTGTACTGACTACCCACGCCTGCTGTGGGGTCCTTCACCAAACCATTAAAGCGATGGAGCTGGGAGTGGCACAGAAGCTAGATTCGAGTTCACTAGCACCTTAGAGACCAACAAGACTTTCGGGATACAGGCTTTGGAGAGTCAAAGCTCCCTTTGTCTGATATCCGAGTGGCATGACTAATCCTCCACCAACAGGCTTCTCTGCCTCCAAGCAAGGTCCCATCCCTTCTCTTTTCCTCCCCTCTGGCAACCAAGGGCGATTCTACATTGGCTTTTCCCAACGTTGTTTTACGAAACCCACGCCGGAACAGAAATTCCTCTCTGCATTGCATGTCGCTTTCACTTTCTTTGATCATCGGGTTTTATGGTACCTTCTGCATAGATTCATGGCCGTTCAGGGGTGACTTTGCCATCAGTACGCCGTTGCCCCAAGGTATTTGCATGTGGTTTTGAGCTGCGCTTTCCCCTCTCAGTTCAGAAAATGTGGAGCAAATGCTAGATGCGGAACTGCCCAGTGTTTGTTGGCGGGGCGGTGGGTGGGGCACTCACGGCAACTGCCGGGCACTTGCAAAGCAATGCAGTGCTAATCCCAGCCGAGGGACTCCACGCTTTGTCGAATAGATTTCAGATCTCTGCCGCTGACCTTTCAGTGAAGATCTCCTGGCTGGCGCTCAGTGGGGCGTGACACATGTTGCTAAAACGGGGGTGGGGTGGGGGGAGGTGTGGTGAAGGAGATGTGTGTCCAGATCCAGGGGACTCTGATTTGAAATCCCCTGTGTTTATTGTTCCCCTCTCCTATATTTGACCTATTCCATTTTCACCCCAGCTTTGCCCCACATCGTTGGGGGTTCTCTCCTCTCCTCCATGGTATCTTTACAGCAACATGGTGAGGGTGAGGGTTTTTGCCAAGCGAATGACTAGCCCAGGGCCACGAGTCTGTTTTCTGGCTGAGGAGAAATTTGAACCCAGCTCTCCCCAGTCCTAGTCTGGCACTGGAGTTGCTGCTCCTTGCTGCTCTCTTTGTCCACCGGCAGTTTATTTGCAGCACTTTAAAAACAGCTACGTAAGAGTCTTCTGTCTCTTGATAGCTTGCTGTCATATTTTTGCCTACAGTATTTAAGAGATGCAATGGGGGGGGGGGACACCTAGCCCATTTTGCTCAATTTAGAAATCTCATGGTTAGATAATTATGCAGGAATCTCTAGACCTCTTTTCCCCTGTAAATTATAGATTGGTATTTAGGTTTTAATCCACATCATTCAGGCTCTTCACTCTTTTCTTTTTGTCAACCTTCTACTAGTCAAAGGGGTATTTAATGCAGACAATAGGCCTCAATTATGTTAGCAGTTGGAGCACCCTCCAGTAGTCTAACTGAGACAAATGTCAGCTTTGGTTCATTTCACTGGGGCATGAGAATTTCCCACTGGATCATGTCCGATGCTTTACACGAAGGAAATGGAAGCTCCTTTGAGAAAGGTAACGCCAGCAACGGAAGGTTCTTGTGTGCCTGGGGGGAAGCCTTCAGGAGTACATGAACTAGCAAGATTTTTGACAATGCTTAAATGAAATCCTCCCCAGCAGGCCAAACGGGAGACAAAGCTCTGGAAAGAGCAAGGAGGGGTGAGCTATTTTAAGCCGTGCTTAATGAGATATCCAGGGTCTATTGCGGGTCAGGAGTGGGGCGGGGGGGGGGCAGAGAGGGTGAGATTGACAAGGTGCATGTGCAAAACGACTCTGGCCTCTTACCAAAAGTGGAATCAAAATGTCTGGTGATAGTCAGCTCATCAACAGCTGACCCAGAAGGCTAGAGAGTGCATGTCTTGCCGGACAAAAGCCTCCCGTGCTTGAGCAGCAAGGAGGAAGGGGAGGCGAGACCTTTAGTGGGGGCTTGAGAAGGCGGACGCCACTTGCAGAAATGGAGGCCGAAGCCACTGTCCCTTAAGCACGGGAGGACTGCCCCAAAGAGAAGACTTTTGTCATCCATGCTGAAGTCATGGGAACTGAAGAGGAAGAAGTCATCGTCACTCTTTCTGGAGGAGCTCCTTGGGGCTTCCGGCTGCAAGGGGGCTCAGAACAGAAGAGACCCCTCCAGGTGTCAAAGGTAGGAGAGGCAGCTGTTTTGCTTAGGGCTACAATCCTTTTTGCACCCAAGAATCCACTTCGGAGCAGGGGTAGGCATCGCCTGTGGGCTTTGTCTGGGATCCTGCACCAGTCTCTGCAGCCAGTGTTTGCATTAGCATGTTGACAATCCTTTTTATTTTTCAGGTAAGGGAAGTTCCTAGTTCTTATGATGGGAAATGGGTAGAAAGCCCAGCTAGCGTGTGGTTACAGTCTGCATGAGAATACTTTTCAAAAGAGCTGCTGGCTATTGTTTGCCCCATCCTGGTTGCTGGAAATATTTGCAGGTTCCTGACAGTCTTTTGTCCTGTGGCAATGGCCCGAGATGGGACACCTCCTCACTCTGGGGCAAGACCGTTCAGACACTCCCTTGTAGCTTTGGCAAAGGCGTCGCTCAGACCAGGGCTTTTCTTCTGGAAAAAGAGGTGCTGGAACTCTCAAGAGGGAAATGAAGTCTCTCCGTCTGTATACGGAAAACTCATGAACTTTTAAACATTTTAAAAAGGATTTTGTCTAAGAGGTTCTGAGACTCTGTTCTGGCGCGTTCCCCCAGGGGGGAAAAGTCCTGGCTCAGGGTGTTTAAAGAGAGCGCTGTTTGCATATTGTTTACGGACGAGCAGCTGGCACTGGATGGCTTAGGGATGCCCATGAGGAAAAGAGCTTTCTAAATGTGTGCAAATGACCAGTCTGTGCAGCAGGATGCCATTGGCCTATACCCACAGGCTCCAATCCTGCTAAAGTTAGTCACGGCTCATTTCCCACTGAAATCAATGGGACTCTTTATCACGTCTCTGTGCTCTCTGTGACATTTACACTGCAGCTCTACACAAAACTGCACTTAGGATTGCACTAAGGTTCACAGGTTAGGGTTGCCAACTCCCTGGAGAAAAATGTCCTGTCACAGATCAGTGTTCAAGAACTATCAAGTGATGTAATTCAGTTCTGTGCTGTTAATGAAACAGGACATTTTTCTCCAGGCCTGTTGGCATGAAGCCATCCTCTCTACCTTGGCCTCTCCCAACCAGCAGCAAAGATGTAACAGCTGATGAATCAGGAAATGGCGAATGCCCACCAATGGCATTTCTTCCTTGTGCCCAGTATCACAACAGTTGATGGATTCAGTCAGCAGGCAGGAGAAGTTTCTCAGTCAAACTTTATGGCAGGTGCTGGCATTGCCTTCACAGCCATTGCTGTAAACTGGTAAAAAATAAGTTACAGCAGTCTGCTTTGTCTCTTGTATGTCTCAGGAGTGCACCATCACCAACTATTGGTTGCCATCTATGGGTTGGGAAATTCCTGGAGATTTTGGGGGTAGAGCCTGGGAAGGGTGGGGTTTGGGGAGAGGAGGGACCTCAGCAGGGTATTCTGCCACAGAGGACTCTCTCTCCACGGCAGCCATTTTCTCCAGGGGAACTGATCTCGATGCTCTGGAGTTTAGTTGTAATTCCAGGAGAGCTCCAGGCCCCACATGGGGATTGGCAACCCTGACCATTGCTTTGGTGATTCCATGCCCTGAGGAACTGCATTAGGCTCCTGACCAGTCCTCAAACCTGTGGCAGAAACAACCTGTTGGAGTGAGCCCTGAATCATCTCCGGAACACTTCCAGATACTGAATCTGAGGGAGACGAGGTGCTCTCACTGTGTTGTTGTTTGTAATTACTTTATATTAAAAACTAGCCTGATACCCGTGCTTCGCTACGGTATTTAAGTTACGTAAATCCAGTTATAATACTGATGTGAAGTTTGAAATGTGACATTTGTTGTAGGAATTCTAGTGGAGAAGACTGTAGTGTAAGGAATGAAGCGAGACATACATACTTTTTTTTTCTCTACCGAAGGACCTCTCTCTAGACCACGTTGGCGGTTCTGCCCTCGGGTGCTAGGATCACCAGGCTGCTTGGTGAGCTCACCCTGGAGCAGGCCACGTAGAACTGTCCATTTAAGAAGCAGTCATCATTTAAGAAGCAGGAGTCATCATGTTTCTCAGAAATTTCTTTGGGGGGGAGGGGATTCCCCTTATTTTGGATTTCTTGGTGCAGGGGTTGGGCCTGGGCATTGAATTTGGGGGGAGAGCATACACCCCCCCTTTTTTTACAAAAATCCTTCTCATTTAGGTGGGGCTGAGAGAGCTCTTTTGAGAACTCCTCGTGAGAGAACAGCTCTGAAGGAACTTGTAACTGACCCAAGGTCACACCAACAGCTACATGTGGAGGAGTGGGGAATCAAACCCGGTTCTCCCAGATTAAAGTCTGTGCTCCTAACCACTACACCAAACTGAATTCCTCTGCAGAAAATGGATGGCTGCTTTGGAGGGTGGGCTCTATGCCCTGCTGAGCTCCCTCCCCGCCTCACACCCCATACCCTCCAGACTGCACCCCCAAATCGCCAGCAATTTCCCAACCCGAAGATTTGGGCCATTCCACAAGGAGGGGGCCACCGCAGAGAACGCACCTGAATGGACAGCTGTTGACTGTGCTGATACGCAGGGTGGCACTCTCAGAAGGCCTCTCCGTGAAGCTGTTGTAGCCGAGCAGAGCAGAGCAGGAGAGGCGCTTCTGAAGATATGAGAGTCCGTGGCCATGAAGGGCTCAGTGCCTTGAACAGAACCTGGTAGCTGATGGGCAGCCAGTGGAGAGCCTGCAGAGTGGATTTCATGTGCATGTTCTGCCCAGGTCCTGATAATAATCAAGCTGCTGCACTCTGTACCAGCCGGAGTCTTCGAGCTCACTTCAAGGGCAGACCCACGTAGCATGCATTACAGTAGTCTAGTCTCAGTGTTACCATGGTGTGCATCCATCTTTCAAACTAGACTGTTGGAAGAAGGTGCTTTTTGCAGCTACATTGATTTTGCAGCTACTTCTCTAGCAGTAATGTTGGGTCCAGCATAACCCCAAGGCTTTTAACCAAGTCAGCAAGGGTCAACTGTACTCCATCTAAAAGTGGGGAGAACAATGTCCTTCAAGATTCCCACCTTCTCAACAAGCATTATTACCTCTGTCTTTTCGGGGCTTCGTTTCAATTTATGTCTATTTATTCACTCTTAGCCATTTAACCACAGCAGCCATGCAGTGATTCAGGACCTTTACCTCATCATCAAGATCAAGATGTGCAGCCGTGCTGGTCTGAAGCAATATTTCCTTCAGATACAGCATAAATATTTGTAGGACTTTGAGTTGCCATCTCCAGGTTGGGGGGATTTTTTTGGGGGGAGGAGATTGGAGAGGGTTTGAGAGGGTGGGGTTTGGGGAGGGGAGGGACCTCAGCAAGGATGTGACACCATAGAACTCACCCTCAAAAGCAACCATTTTCTCCAGGGGGAGTGAGATCTCCATACTATGGAGAGCATTTGTAATTCTAGGAGAGTTCCAGGCCCCACCTGGAGGTTGGCAACTATATTTCTGATAGGGATCTCTCTCTCTCTCTCTCTCTCTCTCTCTCTCACACACACACACACACACACACACACACACACACACACACACACATCCCTCCCCAGCGTTCTGCTTCATGGGGCAGATTCGAGAAGAAGAAGATTCTAAGCCATTCTTGTCATTCTCTGGCGGGGCTGGGAAGAAGAAGAAGAGATTGGATTTATACCCCATGGCCCTTCACTACCCAAGGGAGTCTCAGAGTGGCTTACAAACTCCTTTCCCTTCCCCTCCCCACAACAGACACCCTGTGAGGTAGGCGGGGCTGAGAGAGCTCTGACAGAAACTGCTCTTTTTCAAGGACAGCTCTTGTCAGAACTACGGCTTGCCCAAGGTCATCCAGCCAGGTGCAAGTGGAGGAGGAGTGGGGAATCAAACCCAGTTCTCCCAGATTAGAGTCCGCACACTTAACCACTAAGAAGAAGAAGAAGATAAGAGATTGGCTTTATACCCCTTGCCCTTCACTACCCAAAGGTGTCTCAGAGCGGCTTACAAACTCCTTTCCCTTCCCCTCCCCACAACAGACACCCTGGGAGGTAGGTGGGGCTGAGAGAGCTCCTTGCCCTTGGACCAGTTCCCATCAGACTCTCTTCCAGGCTACAGGAATGATGAGTCCTGTTAAAAAGCAACCATGGGTATGCACTCTATCCATTTTACACATGTTGTACTCCATAGTACTCCATAGAGATTACCTACCTCATTGAGGACATGAGTAATTGATTCCACCGTATTAGCCATGCATGGGCATGTACATTCATGCATTGGAACTTAAGTGAATTTACCTTGCAGTACAGCGTAAGGGAGTGCCTCAAAATGGGCTCTGGAAAAGGCCCATCTGTAGGGTTCATAGGTAATGTTAACTAAAGAAGAGGCAACAGTAAAATTAGGCCACGATTTTATATTTCTGAAGTTCTTGGGTAGCAAAGCTTCTTCATTTTGTGATCCAATATCACGAAGCCTCTGCGCAACCGCTGTTCTTGCCTTGTATAGGCTCCCATAGAAGAGATCTTCTGGGAATAGGCCAGTTAATTAATCAGTTAATTTAATCAGTTAAAAGGTAAGGTGTTTTAATACCTTCGATTTGTAATGAATTTTTAGCCAGAGTGTTATAGCCTGCACCCAGACCTTTGCTTCGACTTTGAGTAGCCCAGCCTGTTGCCTAAGTGTTACATTAGAAGTGCTTCTAGGAACGCCAAATAGAGATCTAAGAAATTCAGATTGAACCCTTTCAAGGGTCTTTACATTGGCAGAAAATCCAATTTGTTAGCCATACAGGAGTTGAGCCAATGATTTTGCCTTGAAGGTTTTTAAGGCCATGGGGAGAAAGCCTGCACCTTTCCTTCTAAATAATCTAAGAATGGCATTTGCACCTCTCTGCCAGGTTAGCTGATGAAGACAGGTGCTGAGAATTTGGAATTATAAGAAAAGGTAATGCCTAAGTATTGAAAGGCTAAGTATTGAAAGTAAATGCCTAAGTATTGATCTATGGCATTCCCTTTAATATTCCAGTTGAACTTCCTGAATGAGTTACCAAAACGGAAAATTTTAGTTTTAGCAAAATTAATAGTAATTCGGTGTCACATTGCTCTTTAAATTTTATCATAGCTCGCTTCAGGCCAATCCTTGTCTGGGATAAAAGAACAGTATCATCAGCATACATTAATATTGAAACCTTTCTGCTACCTGAGAATGAGGGCGCATGAGTATCAATTGAATGAAGGCATGTGATTAAAGAGTTAACATAGATGTTAAATAAGGAGCCAAAAGGCAACCTTGCCTGACTCTTTTTTTCACTGGAATTCTTTTCAAAAGTTTCCCACTTGTGTAAGTCTTATTTGGATGTCATTATTTTCATGCAGTTTAATTAATAGAAGCAATAGCCTTCTATCGATATCCATGTCAGCCAATTTGGCCCAAAGCCTTCCCCTAGAAACAAGGTATTCTTCTGACATTTCACATATTTAAAAATAAAATAATCTAGGGCCCCTTTCACACGGAGCATTTGCCACACTAAAGATACGGATGATAGGCGGATTTTCCAGGCGCGATCATACCGCAACATATGGGAAGCGTAGTGCACCCGTGGCTAACCCGTGGCTTCTTGCCGAAGATATGGAGTAAAAAACTAGTACATATGATGTGCTAGTTTCCGGAAAACGCAGGGCAAGGGCGGGCATCTGATCGCGTTTCTGCTGGAATCCTGTGGCATCCGGCGCCTGCCCACATCCCGTCACAAACCGGATGTTGTTGGGTTTTTTAAGTCTCCACAGGATGCGCACAAATGCCCACCGGCACACGCACACACTGTGATGAGGGGAAAAAATTCATGTTTGCCACGGAAGCAGCACCTAGCGATTGCCAGTGTGATCACACCACGCCGCTTCTTTGCCACGCTGCAGGATAGCCATGTGGTCGGCACCTAACAGCATACCCACGGGACCTCCACGGGACATGTGATCAGGCTGTCGCGTGTTACTTTGCTCCGGGGCAAACAGCCACGCTACCCCCCCCCCACATTATCCGGCCCGTGTGACTGGGACATAGGACTAAGCAATGATCAATAGTAGCGCGCCCAGGTGTGAAACCAGCTTGTTCAATTTCAAATAAATTGCTATGATCTAGCCATTCACACAGCTTCTGACAGAGGTGTTTAGTATATAGCTTACAAATCACATTCAGAAGACTAATTGGTCTGTAGTTCGATGGGTCATAGGGGCTACCCTTTTTAAATAAAAGAACAATTATAGCCAAGCCCCAGTCTTTGGGAATCTGAGTTGAGGCATCTATATAGGAAAGAAGATAAGCTAAGACTGGAGCCCACCAATCTATGTGCGATTTTAAAAGCTCAGCAACAATAAAGTCACCTCCTGGGGATTTCCAGATTTCAATTGTGAACAAGGTAGTTTCAGATATGGAGACTGGAGGCCATTGTGTGGACTGATCTAGAAGAATATCAGGAGGAGCCAGATACCGCTGATCCCTAAATAAACTGTTATAATGCTCTTCCTATGGTTCTGCAGAGATAGGATTGGGGGCATTAGATGTCTTGATTTGTGAATTGGAGATGATTTTCCAGAAGCTGACGTTATCATTTTCTCTAGTGGCCTTAATAAGGGATTGCCATAAAATCAGCAGCTCTTTTTTTGGTTTTTAACAACTCCTTATATTCCCTTTTAAAAGTTGTGATTCTAATTTAGCAGTTAGATTTGGATTTTGTTGAAAGGCCCTAAAGTACTCTCTGAGAGTCAATTTCACTTGGGTCAGGGGTTGTTTCATAGAAAAAGAGCTAGGGGAACTCATTAGCATAACTCATTAGCATATGCCACACACCCTGGCATCACCAGAAGTGTGTCATAAGGCCACACCCCCTGACATCACCGGAAGTGTGTCATAAGGCCACACCCCTGCCATCACCGGAAGTGTGTCATAAGGCCACACCCACCACTCAGTCTTAGTCTTAAAAGTTAGTCTTAAAGGTGATATTTGTTAGTCTTAAAGGTGCTATTTGAACTCTTGGACTATTTTGCAGCAACAGACTAACACAGCTAATTCCTCTGAATCTAAACCCACCACTCAGGCTCCACCCCCAAATCTCCAAGGTATTGCCAACTCAGAGCTGGCGAGCCTATCTGATGGCACATGTGGGGGGAAACAAGCAAACCACCCATGTCAGGTAAAAAGGATAGAAGTTCAACACAATTTTTTCTATTTTCAGTAACTGGTTTGTTGAGAGAAAAGCAACAACAAGCACATCAGTGAAGACCTAGTACCAGAGTGCCAAAAAGGAAAGCTGTTTGGTAATAGATGAAGTACAAAATATGTAGCTATTCACATTCCAGTTACCAGGAGTGTTCCCTCTAAGCTGAGTTAGTGTGAGCTAGCTCACAGCTTTTAAGCCTCTGGCTCACATATTTTTCTCTTCACTCAGGAAGGAGGGCTCCAGAGGCAAACTAACTGATGCAGTAGCCAAATCACTCGCTCACAGCTTTAATGCCAGTGGCTCACAAAGTAGAAATTTTGCTCACAAGACTCCACAGCTTAGAGGGAACATTGGTAGGAAATTCCAGGGAGAAAAAACAGCTATAAACCAAGACCAGCTATAAACCAAAACAGCTATAAACCAAGCATGGGGGCAGATGACCACATTGCTACAGAAAATACACAGAAAATCCAGGCATTTATAC
>NW_015172717.1:20223-53884 GCF_001447785.1 Gekko japonicus
CAGGGGTCATTTCGTAGAAAAAGAGCTAGGGGAACTCATTAGCATAACTCATTAGCATATGCCACACCCGCTGACATCAGGGGCCCGGCGGTGGACCTGCAAGGCCAGCGGGAGTGCGAGGAAGCCCTGCCAAGGCCCTCCCTGGCCCCAGGCAGGCAGGGGTGGGGAGAGGCGGGGAGGAAGCAACTTACCCTCCCTCTTCTCCTGCCTCCTCCTGGCTGAATGAGGATCGGAAGCGGGGCGGCCAGAAGCAGGGGGCTGGGCTTCATCATGGGCCCCGCCCCTCACCCGGGGGAACTGTGATCCCCCACGATTCCCCCCCGAATCGACCTCTGACTTGGGTGCACTCATGATCAAACCATTTTTTATTGCTGGAGATCTTATCATGTTTAAGATCTCCATGTCTTGAGAGTAGAGGCTGGAGATTGGAAATTAATGGGTGTTAATAATCAATGAGAGAGATCCCCCCCCATCATTATTAGCTATTAGGACTTGCAGGAAAGACTGGCCATTAGCTGATTTTGTCCAGAGAAAAATTTTTTCCTTGATATGAGAGGACCATTTAAGTCTAATCCTCCCTGTCTGTTCCAAAAGCTTAGGCTCCGTCACTTCAGGACAGAGTCGAAGTGTTAGTGGACCAAAAGTTTTGAGGGCTAAGGGTAAATGGTCACTTTCTGTTCTTATGTCGATCAGAAAATCAATATAATCATTATAGACATCTTGTGAGATAAGAATGTAATCAGTGGTCAAGTGCTTTAAGCCTGACCAATATGTATATTGGCCGGGGTAGTCACCCGATAACAGACCATTCAGAATGACAAAATTTAGCCTAAAAGGGACTTCCAGTACGGCAAGCAAACGGGTGCGCTTCTGGATGCACGAATTGCCTGCTTCCTTATTTGCTCCTTTCGGTGTGCCCCGGGATCACCGGTGGACGCCGGCCAACCTCCTGGAGGGAGATTGGGTTGCAGGGGGCTTAATTCAGCCATCCCTCACACCTGGCAAGTGAGGGGGTGGTTTGTATTTGCCCCGAAGCAGGAGTGAATGAAGGCAGGAAACATGGCCGCCATGTTTTCACCAGCTGCAGCCACCGTTTTAGAGATTTTTTTATTAATCCCCCCAAAAAACATAACACAACGCATGGCTGATTAAAGAAGAAGAGGAAAGAAGTGAGTAAATGCACTCTATCTACCTGTTCCTTAAGACTTTACTTTGATAAACCCCTTTTCAATTGCACCCAAATATTGGAAGACTGGCCAGAAAAGGATTGGGACGAAACTGTTTTGCTTGCTAACCAAGGGGGAGAAAAGAATGAAGCCTGTAAAGGAGGGAGAGGAAGTGGAGGTAATATTAAATATAGATATTGGGCAACTTACCCTTGAACAATTTAAAAAGCTGTTAATTGATGAGATTTACCAGGCGGCGAAAGTGACTTGTGAGGGTCTGCTGGAGAAACTTAAGAGCTCACTTCTTCGTGCGAAAAGAAAGAAGCAGCATGGGCAAGCTCTTTCACGAGAGGATGAAGGTGTAGAATCTGGCTACTCTCGAGGAACTAAGCTAAACGACACTAATACTGGACGTATGTTGAAATTGGGACATAAAAATAATTATGAGATTTGTCTAAAGGGAATAATAAGGAACTCTAAAGCTTTTGAAAGTAAAAATGGAGACCGCTACGGTAAACTTTATGGGAAGCAGACCAGACCAACCAAAAAGAAAAAAGACGGTTACACAAGGAAACCTAGGAAGTATGTGAAAAGCAGCAAGGGAATGAGAAAGAGCAGAAAGAGGCATTTTTTGAGCACTTTGAAATTTAAAATGGAGGATCTGAAAAAGGAGGTCTGTACTTACAAAGAAATAAGACACAGGATTCTGAAAAAAAGAAAGCTATAGGAAATCAAGGAAAGAATGGTGGGAAATGATCTATATTTTTGATCAGTCTCTTAATCTCCATGAAGATTAAACTGGCATGGCTAGGATCTGAAAGATATATTTAAATGCATAGATTAGACTATTATGATTTATGTTCAAAACGTCTTGGCTAATAGTGCAACTGCAAATTTGAGTATACAGTTCCTCTGTTTGGTTTAGAAGTAGCTCTATCATATATTGAATGGAATGGAAGAAATTGCCTCTTTATGCCTTCTTTAATGTTTATTTCAAGTGTTTCTGTTTGTTTGACTGGACTGAGATAGGCTGTGTATGATGCTGAATAACACGTTAATAATTAACTATTGAAGTAAGTGAGAAAACTGATTTATGTTTTTGGCTTCTCTGTTTTTTGCTTATATTTTTTCTTTAGTTAACCAGATACATGTTTAGACAATAAGGGGGAATGGTATTTAAAAATTATAGAAAAGTACTGAGTGTTTGATTTGGTAGGATTAGTGTTTAAAAGGTAATTGATACTCTGGGTATGTAAAAGGAAACTTAGCTTGGGGAGGATTGGAAGGAGGAGGGTGACTTAGAATGGCAAATCTTCTCCTTTCCGTGGCTCTTAGTCTTCGTAGTGTTTATCTGTGGTGACTTGCAATGCGTAAGCTGGCAACTATTAGAACCAATTAACTACTGAAATAACAGTAATAACTATATGTTTACATATAGGGTCAAAGTGATATGTTAAATGTGCTTTGTAGGCTCTATGAAATACTGTACGTAATTCTAAAATGTTTTATGGAATAGACTCAGTTTAAAACTAATTACTTAGGAATTAAGGTTAAGAGTTTGGTCGCGGCTTTTTGTGTGTGTCTGTTTTCTCTCTTCTTTTTGTTTTTTGTATGGAACGATGTGATGACTTAAAGGTATAAGATATAGAAATAATCGAACCAAATTATGTCTGTAATGTTAGAATTTTTGGATGGAATGCGAAATTGTCTCTTCTGTGTGTATCCCAGTCTTTTATTTTGTTTATTTGTTTGTTTGTTTCTCTTTGCATGAAAATAAATAAAAGCCAATTGAAAAAGGCATGTGCCAGCAAAATTGACAACCGGGTCTAAAGAGAGGTGCCTGAAAAGTGGCCAGAGATCAGTTTCAGATATGGGGTCGCCTGTACCGCTCTCATCAATCAGCTCTTCATCAGTATGACCTAACCATGTGTTAGAATCATTGGCAACAATTATGGCGGATGAAGGAAACATGCCCAATATGTGACAAACATATCCTTCCAACTCTTCCCAGGCATTTTTGATATCAGACTGTTTCGCAAAAGGTTGGATGTACACATTAGTGCAAATTACCTTAAAATTAGAGAATGATAAACTAAGAGCCAGAATCCAATTCTTGTTACTTCCCAATTTCTTGGGGAAACTATTTAACGATGAAGACACCAGAATACTCAGTCCTCCTGAGGTTCTTCCTCCTTTAGGACAGATCGAAGCACATGAATGAAAAGTCAGGTAGTTATGAAGCTCAAATGGGTCTTGCATCCAAGTTTCTTGTAGAATGATTATCTTAAACTGTGAGAGACTGTATCTTGCCTGTGTAGCCAGAGGCAGTGGGAAAGGTTCCAGCTATGAGAACTAAGGTAATGCTGAACTAGACTATTGCAACTTCAAGTGATGCTAGCCTGTCCTAATTAAACATTGAGGATACGTGCAGGATGAGAGGACTGTCTTTTTTCACCTTTTCTTTGATCAGGGGTGTTCTGTTTATTTGTTTATTTATTATTTTGAATGTTCTAGGCCTGATCATTTTACCCACAGCATGCCTGTTCAGTCTAGCTGTCAGAAGTGTGATAACAGGAATGGGCAGAGAACAAACTTACCATCTATGGAGCATGATAGCTCAAAAGCATGATGTTGTGATAGATCACCCCCATTCTGGTTTGTGGGAGTGAAATAGGAAGCGTGGCTACCAGCCGAGCCTCTAAAAAGCAGCACAGATCTGGAGTGCACAAATCTGGAATGTGGGAAAGTACCGACTGGATCTCAGGGAAAACCTTTTTGCAGTAAGAGTTGTGCCACAGTGGAATCAGCTGCCTAGGGAGGTGGTGAGCTCCCCCTCATTGGCAGTCTTTAAGCAGCGTCTGAACAAACGCTTGTCAGGGATGCTCTAGGTCAGTGGTGGCGAACCTATGGCACGGGTGCCAGAGGTGGTACTCAGAGCCCTCTCTGTGGGCACGCTGTCAGCTATGCTGACATTAACAAGGGGGGGTTTCGGGCTTCGCTGTTGTTCTGATTGCCTTGCATTCATTTTGTATGCGCTTACATGTGTCGTGGCCGAAACGCTTATCTATAACCTTGAAGTTGTGCTGGTGGAGAACTGTTGAGTCTGTAGTTCATGAGAATTTTCCTTTTCAGGTTTGGGTCCCAGCTTGCTATTGTTAGATGGCTCAGTGTTAACCCGCGCACGCGAAAGTACCTAATTGGCCAGCAGAGTGGGGGGGGGGGACATACGAATACCCTATATCTTATTATGCACTTGCCCAGTCAGGCATTCTGAACAGTGTTCCTGTCAGTGCATCTATGGCTTATCAATAAAGCAAAACCTTCTTCCTGTAGTGTGTGTTCCGTTGTTAAAGTTGTGGGTTCTGACACACGCATGCCATCGCCCCAGCCAGGCCCAGGCCATCATTAAAGTGTCGAATTCTCTGCCAAATAATTTTAAGTAAATGAAAGCATTTGGGATTGCTTCCCTTACTTTGTTTGGATCCTCTTAAGTTAATGTTATGAGTTGTTTTTTTCCCCTAAAGTAAAACCTCAGTATTCAGGTTAGATTGCCGTGTTGGCACTTTGCGATAAATAAGTGGGTTTTGGGTCGCAGTTTGGGCACTCGGTCTCTAAAAGGTTCGCCATCTCTGGCCTAGGCTGATCCTGCGCTGGGCAGGGGGTTGGACTGGATGGCCTGTGGGCCCCCTTCCAGCTCTGTGGTTCTGTGATTCTATATCCCTCTCAGAGTTGCAAGTGGCAGCAGTTGCTATTCAGTTTGTTTTTGGGGCAATGTCACCAAGCAGAGCCTGCGGACAGCCATGGTTTTTTCCAGCCTCCTGGGAACCCAAGGGTAACATGGCTTGCGAGTGTACTCCTTCACATGGTTCTTGTCTATACAGTAGATATCTCTTGTGTTTCTGGGCATGGCAAAGGCCCCAAGTGATTGCTTGGGGTGGAGGGATCTGAGGCACTGCAGGGGTCTGGCTTTGCTTCCAGCCATCCACGGCACGGCACGGGATGGGATGGGGGTGGGGGGGGATGGGATCCTGCTGAGAATGCTGTGAGCTTAAACTCCGCTCACTGTGACAGCTGCTGGTTCAGCTGAATTAGGCCTTTGGAGAAGTCAGGTGGTGACACTTGACATATCGTTTCCATTCCCATGGAACAGCTGCATTTTAATACTCTTCCTCCTCGTCAGCACACTGTGAGTGCATATGGTCATCCTTCCCTGTTTAACATCATGGCTGTTCTCTGGCTCTCTTGCAGGGAATGTTTCTGCCTGATCTGTTGTCTGGGGCAATAAATACATCTGCATGGGTTGTACATCTATTGCGAAGAGGCTGCATTTTGTTCCCCCCTCCAGTGTTCAAACTGCAATTGTCCTCTAGGGAATATGCAGTTCTTCCACCATGAAGCACACTTATCACTACTAGAACTGCTGTGCTGTTGTAATGTTGTTCCCATATAACTTTAGGGGAGGCTTGTGACTCAGTGAGAGAGTGCAGGCTTTATGTGCAGACAGGCCCAGGTTCAGTCCCTGGTATCTCCCATTCAAAGAACTCAGGTAACTGGTGTTGCGAAACACTAAGGTCCTGGAGAGTTACTCCAGGCAGAGATGACAATGGTCTTGACTCAATATAAGTGTCAGGCTCTCTGTAAATTTTACAGCTCGCCTGTCATGGAGAAGGGTGTGTGTGTCCCCCTCTCTTTGCTGTATCTGGAGCTTGACACCATGGTGGAGCCAAATGTCCCAGTGTCTTATTTGTTATTCTGTTTTCTTGGTAGATAGAGGCTATGTGTCCGGGGGGGGGGGGGGGAATTGGGGATCTATTTATGCGGCAAGCACAGGCTGTGAATTTTACAGCTCGCCTGCCATGGAGAAGGGGGGTCCTATTAGTTCTGGCAGGTAAAATACCGTGGGGTGATTGGGTCCTTACCTTTTATTGCTGCTGTTTGAAACCACTATATCTGTAACCTTCGCATGCTAATCTTTAGTTCTACCAAAGAAGTGTCCAGAATGGTATCTATCAATGATCTTAATAAAGTTAGTTTTATTCAGACTGGCTGTTGTTGAGAACTGATTTAACCAAGTTTCTGACAGATTGTTAGAAATCTGAGTTTCTTCCTCAACTTCCTGCACCACAGACGTGATGAGCAGAGAGGACGGGGAAATCCCTACAACCGCGGTGGACAGCACCGAACTAGAGAGACGGATCACGCGGCTCCAGTGACGGCTGTGGAGCCCAAAGGAGCCGAAGGGGGGGGTGCGGACCTGAGACGCATGGGTGCCTCTCCCCTCCTGGGCTGAGCCCACCCGGCTGTTAACTCCCAACCCAAGGGCTGAGAGATTCGCAGGGGATGACGCCAGACAGTGCTACGGGCACTCATTCCAGGAGGAAGCAGAGTGCATCCGTGATGTGGAGGTCACTGAAGCTGAACGTCTCCATAGGGAGTTCCGGAGTGAGGCTGAGGAGATAAGGCTGGACATGCCTGGCATAATTATAAAGGCAATCCAGCAAGAGTTACAGAATCATGGAACTGGGAGGGCACCTGTCCGATTCTCCAGGCATTCAAATAAATCCACGTTTGTAGCAAAGTAGCATTTATTAAAGCGATGGTGAAAACAGGAACACAAGGATTGTTAAGAATGGAGACTACCTCTGGGGTACAAGGTAATAAACAAAATCATACCAGGCCGTGGCCAATGGTTCATTTTCCCGCGTGCGGGAAAGCAGGTAAAACAGGCGCCCAAACCCCTGGGAACAAACGGTCTTAAACATAAACATTGATTCAGTTCACAAGCCCTAGCACATACTAATCAAAGCAACTCCAAAACTCCTTCCAACCTCCAGTAGTTGACCTTGGGCATTATCTAAGTTTCAAAGCAGTCCTAACATACAGAGAAAGGAATTTACCTAATGAGCACAGCAGAAGCAACAAAATGAGGGCGGGGGGGGGGGGGGGGGGGAATGAACTCAAGCTAGAAGCATACAATGTTACACAGAACTCCATGGCAGCTTGCTGACAGCACCGCCAGCCCCTCTGCAAGGGCCTCTGCTCCTTCCTCTAGCACCTCCGGGGGTTCCTGCTGGCCCAGTCAGGCCGAACGGACCACCTACAGCCCCAGCAGCTCCGGAGCAACCCCGCAACGCTTTGGAAGTGACATTTGATGGCACTCCAGAGAAGCTGGTGTTTTCCCTTTTGCAAGTACACAAGTTCTTGTGGGCCTGGGGCCCTACCTTCGCCACCAACAAGCACCGTGTGGCCTTCATCGGGTCGCAGCTCTGGGACCGGGTGGCTGATTGGTTTGTGGGTCTCAACAACGTCCAGGGACCGGAATGCCGCGATGTGAATGCTTTCATGTGGGCCCTCCGAGGCCAATCAGGGCGGACGCTCGGTGCGAGAGTACTCAGATGAATTCAAAACATACGCTGCGAAGCTCCAGGGGTGGCCCGAGGAGGTCCTCATTGAGTTCTACCGGGCTGGGCTGAACCACACAATTCTGGATCGGGCACTGGCCCAGGACAACCCGCCAATGTTGAACGGATGGATACAGGTGGACTGCGAGGCGGAAAACCGCTCCAACCTCTTGTGGATGTACCAGCCATGAACTCCTGTGAAAAAGGCAGCAACAGCGACAACGACGGAAGATGAGAGAGGCCGTCAAAGATCAGCGGATGTGTCAGGGCCTATGCCTGAGATGAGGGACCCTGGGGCATTTTATAGCCAGTTGCCCTCTTGACAAGGACCCTGGTGATGGAAAGAAGCAGAAAGCTTCTGAGAAGAAGCCCAAGCCGAAAGGAGCGTGGGAGAAGCAGGAGAGCGACGAAAGCCTGAAAGAACCTCCTCCGGAGGAGGAGACAAAATGGAGACAAAATGGACAAGCCAGCGGGAAAAGGCTGGGACCTGCTGTGAAGGGGGCAACCCGGCAGATCCGAAAGTCCCATGCGCCATGTTCGGTGAGACCCTCCAATGCTGGTATCTCATAATCATTTCATTATTAAGGGACAAATTATGTGTGACTGAGGCACTCCATGGGTTTTGTTTGGTTCTCATTTCATTTTTTTTTTTAAACTGGCAGCCTCACATGGAAAAAATCTCTTTTTTTATTTCATTGAGTTAGTTGGTAGATGACCCCTGAGGTACCTTCCAGCACTATTTTTCTATGTGTCTACTGGGGAGACAGGTCAGGAGGAGAAGGTCAAACATGCCCAGCATCACGCCCCCCGTCCTTCCAGATCAGCCTCATGGGGCTGCTGTAGGGTTGCCAGCTCTGTGTTGGGAAATAGGCAGAGATTTTGTGGGTGGAGCCTGAGAGGTGTGGGGTTTAGGGAGAGGAGGGACTAGGGAGGGGAGGGGCTTCAATGGAGTATAATGCCATGGAGTCCACCTTCCAAACCAGCCATTTTCTCCAGGGGAACTGGTCTGTGTCACCTAAAAATCAGTTCTAACCCCAGGAAATCTCCATTCATGACCTGGAGGTCAGCAGACCTATGCTGCTATTCTGATTTAAAAAAAACAAACAAAAAGGAAATCCTGACCTAGGATTTCTCGCACGGCAGCTAAAGTATTCCCTCATTTACTAACCTAGAAAAACTACTGGAATGAGGGGAGGGGAGAAGATGGTGCCCAGCCTGACAGGAAGAGAAATGCCACTTTGCTCATTCGTTATTACTGGGTTTCATGTTCTCATGCCAGAGGGATTTTTTTTAATGTTACAGGCAGAGGAAGAGCAACGATTCTTAAAGGGCAGAGTGGTGGCATATGTGGTGATGGATGTGGCAGATGGAATGAGCAAGTTCTATTTTAAGACTGCAGGAAAAGCACAGAGAAGATCCCCAGAGGCTTGCTAGAAGTCTAGCAAGTGTCTAGACAGCTCATACCACCCAAGAGAGTGACATTTTCCCCTCCCTCCTCACTTCTGGAGAGACACTTCTAAGGACTTCACTCATCCCCATGCAGATCCAGCTGTCGTGGCTGAAGAAGAGTGGGGTCGCTGGTGGTTTCAACTTTTGTTCAACCAACTTCCATTTGAAGCAGGTGTTTTCCTGACCAACTGCAGGAGCACCACCAGCGGGAAGCTTTGGAATTTGGCCCTGAACATGGCTGGAGGGGCTGAGGTGGGAAATACGCAGCAAGGCCTCAGGAATTGCCAACCTCCAAGTGGTACCTGGAGATCTCCCACTGTTACAACTGATCTCCAAGCGGCACAGGCCACTTGCCCTGGAGAAAATGGCTGCTCCGGAGGGTGGACTCTCTTGGGCCTTGTCCCCCGCTAAGGTCCCTCTCTTCCCCAAGCCCTGCTCTCCCCAGGCTCCACCCACAAAGCCTCCATGTATATTAAGAATATTTTTATGTGTATTTGTTGGGATTGTTTTCTGTTTTGCGGGAATTGTAGCATAGAGCTATTGTGGTATAGTGGCTGTGAATTAGCAAGTGTCTGCCTTACATTTAGCCCAGCTATGGACTGCAGGTGGAGCCTGGAGATCTCCCAGAATCTCAACTGCTCTCTAGACAACAGAAATTAGTTTTGCTGGAGAAATAGCCTGCTTGGGAAGGTGGACTATATGGCACTTATACCCTTCTGAGGTTCCTCCCCTCCTCAGGCTCCCCCTCCGAATCTCAAGGAATTTCTCAACCCAGAGTTGGGAACGCTAGCTATGGATGCATCAGGTGGCCTGAAGCAAGTTGCCACTTTGCTGGCCTTCGTGGTCTCACATATGGGGATAACCGTATTTTGCAGGGCTGCAATATGAGGTAATGACAAGACAAAGGAGATACATGTGTATGTCCTTTGTTGATAACATTGCAGCAATAAGCATCTTCACATACACTCTGAGTACCTGAAGAAGTCCACAGGAACACTAGGGATTATTAGTATATTTAAAGGCCAAGTAAGTGCTTGAGGAAGCTCCGTGAAGAGAGTACAGAGGGCTGCAGGGCTCAGCTCAACTTTTTGCAACCCGTCACTGTCCCTGGAGGACTCAACTTTCTGCAAGCCCTGGAGGGGCAGTGCCTGGCAACCAGAAGTTTCCAGTGATCCCTACAGATACACTTTGTCACTTCTTGTAAGAACTTCCAAGAAATACAAGGCTGCATTAAAAAACATTCTCCAGTGGCACGGAGTGCATGCAGTGGCATGGAGTTGTAGTGGAGAATCTGCTGCCTCCATTGGGGACTTGGCAAACCTAAATGCAATCAAATGCAAAACTGTTAACTAATTCCAAGTTGTTGTTTGGGCCCAAGCTCTTCCTGTATCCTTTAGATGAAAGTCCTTGGCTACTGCCTAAAAGAAGTGTGCATATTGCTGAATAACAGTGCTGAAAAACTCCTGTAAAACCACTTGAGAAAATGGCATGGGGGACAGGGCTAAAGCCCAGTCTCCATGTACACATGGTCCCAATCTGAATCAGGCATCCCACAAAGGGGAACTGCAAGGGACCTGCAGTTACACAGGGTGGTGACTTGTATACTACTGTGATGGACTGCACTTTTAAGAAGCTTAGACATGTTGTACAAACAGATAAAGATCTGTGAAGGGTTAATTCTTCACAGAGCCAGAGAGCCTTGAGTGACAGGCTGCTCAAGGAATCTGATTGGTTAGCATCCGCTGAGTCTTGAGAGAGCTGCATGCTGGGACAGAGTCAGTAAGATTTCTGCCTTGACTGAGCTGAGTACTGGCAGCCTGCTTGCAGCTCTAGCTGAGAAGAGTTGAATACTGAAAATTTCGGAATTCAGCCCTGACTGAGAGCAGTTTAACACAGACAGGAGAACTGGGGAAAGTGGGCAAGGATGAGTGGGTAGTTAGATGGAGACTCCCATTCAGGCCAAGGAAAGTGGATAGATCTTCTAGAGAGAGAAAGAATTTCCCTGCCCAGCCTAAACAGGATGATAGTTCTGAAGAGTACAAAGACCCCTGGTCTTGTGTGGTTGGAAACTGCCTTTGGAGACATCAAAGGTCAGTTAAAAACTCAAGATGAGTACTGATGTTTCAAGAGAAGGGGTTTGGGTACTGGAAAGAGTTTGTATACTACTGTGATGGACTGCACTTTTAAGAAGCTTAGACATGTTGTACAAACAGATAAAGATCTGTGAAGGGTTAATTCTTCACAGAGCCAGAGAGCCTTGAGTGACAGGCTGCTCAAGGAATCTGATTGGTTAGCATCCGCTGAGTCTTGAGAGAGCTGCATGCTGGGACAGAGTCAGTAAGATTTCTGCCTTGACTGAGCTGAGTACTGGCAGCCTGCTTGCAGCTCTAGCTGAGAAGAGTTGAATACTGAAAATTTCGGAATTCAGCCCTGACTGAGAGCAGTTTAACACAGACAGGAGAACTGGGGAAAGTGGGCAAGGATGAGTGGGTAGTTAGATGGAGACTCCCATTCAGGCCAAGGAAAGTGGATAGATCTTCTAGAGAGAGAAAGAATTTCCCTGCCCAGCCTAAACAGGATGATAGTTCTGAAGAGTACAAAGACCCCTGGTCTTGTGTGGTTGGAAACTGCCTTTGGAGACATCAAAGGTCAGTTAAAAACTCAAGATGAGTACTGATGTTTCAAGAGAAGGGGTTTGGGTACTGGAAAGAGCGTACCAGCCTTCTGGACTGGAAACACAAAGAGTCAGAGAATATTCAAAGAAAGTATGTTGGAGTGTTTAGAAAATACTGCGACAAAAGTCTCTCAACATAAAGATTTAAAGTAACTCTGAATAGTTTAAGAAACTCTCATTAACTTGAAACACAAGAACTAAAGTCTGTACTGGTTTTACCTCAGAAATGTTAACTCCTTATTTCACCTGACTTTTCCCCTCTATGTTGAATAAAATATTTTGTTAATTTGTAAAAACATCATGACTGCCATCATTCTTGTAAGCGGTGAGCGGTGGCGCAGGCATTACAAAGTCTGCTGATAACATCTGGACAAGCAGCCGGAAGGCTGTTCGATTCCCCACCACGGCCAGGTTGAGCCCCCGGCCCTTGTCCCAGCTCCCGCCAACCCAGCGGCTCTAATTAACATCAGAGGAATGGGTACCTACCCTAGGTGGCAGGGGGCACCCTCCTCCCAGCCTTGTGTTGGGACGATGATTGGCAGTGAAGGAAAAAGTCGAGTCGGCGGCAGCAGTAACAGCGGCAGCAGCAGCGAGAAAGAAATGGCGGCGGCGGAGAAACTGTGAAAGCGACCCAGGATGGCGGTGACTGGTCCGAGCAATGGTGGAGGCGGAGTCGAAGGCGGAGTTGGACGCAGAGCTGGAGCAACGTCAGAACACGGGACGCAACGCGGCAGGAGCCGCTTGGACGTTAGCCGAGGCTGCGCCCGAGGAAAGACACGCCGCTCCAAGAATAACAGCCAGCTCGTGTCCAGCCGACGGCAGCCGGGTCGCAGGAACAACAACAACAACACATAACAATGAAGCTGCCGAACGAACGGAAGATCGTGCCGTATCAGGGGTGCTGGTAGGTTGTCCCCCCCCCGCACCATATGTGGCCCTAGATAGGTTACTGGCTACTATATATATATAGTAGCACATTGTAAACCGCTCTGAGACCCGCTAGGGGTTATGAGCGGTATATAAGTTACCTGTAAATAAAATAAATAAATAAATAAATAAATAAATAAATAAATACAATCAAAGTTAAAGGGGCCTCCCAAGCTGTACCTCAGGTACCTGGGCTGAGGACATTGCCAAAATATTATACTGGGACAACCAGAGTTCTTCAGCAGAGAAGAAAACACATTACTAGGGCAGCTCAGTCAGGAAAGCGAAAGAAAAATGGAAGATCTGAGCAAAGGTTCTTCGACTGAGGTACAGCTTGATTCCTGTTATGTACGTGGACCGCCACCAGGGGTCCGCGGAACAAGCCAGAGCTTGGATCCTAGAACAATGGAAACTTCAGATCCTGGATCCCCCAGCCCCAACCGATAGCCACCTTGGCGGGACATTCAAACCCTCCAATGGGAATGGGGGGTTGCTGGGTGGATATGTATATAGTTGGCCCTGTTGGCCGTTAGAGTTAGTCTTTGTTTGTGTTAAGTACAATAAACGTGTGCTACAGCATGTCGTCGTCTGAGTCCTCCATGCGGCGAAACCAGTACTTTTCAGTGGCGACGAGGATGGGATTAATCAAAGTGGGCCAGCACATTGAGGACCTTCCGCGCTCCCTTTGCAAGCTGCCAACATCGCGGCCAAGTCAAACCGCGACCCCCTTATGTCCCGGGTCTTGGGCTGGGTGGTGAGGGGTTGGCCGGCATCCTCCCCGGGGTCCGAGTTCGCGGCGTTCGCTACCTGGAAATATGAGCTGTCAGCCCTCAAAGGGTGCCTCTTGTGGGAAGCCGGGTAGTGGTTCCTGGCGCTCTTAGACAGAGGGTCCTCGTGGCCCTCCTCGAGGCACACCCCGGCATTGTAAGGATGAAGGCACTGGCTCGAGTTAAAGGGGCCTCCCAAGCTGTACCTCAGGTACCTGGGCTGAGGACATTGCCAAAATATTATACTGGGACAACCAGAGTTCTTCAGCAGAGAAGAAAACACATTACTAGGGCAGCTCAGTCAGGAAAGCGAAAGAAAAATGGAAGATCTGAGCAAAGGTTCTTCGACTGAGGTACAGCTTGATTCCTGTTATGTACGTGGACCGCCACCAGGGGTCCGCGGAACAAGCCAGAGCTTGGATCCTAGAACAATGGAAACTTCAGATCCTGGATCCCCCAGCCCCAACCGATAGCCACCTTGGCGGGACATTCAAACCCTCCAATGGGAATGGGGGGTTGCTGGGTGGATATGTATATAGTTGGCCCTGTTGGCCGTTAGAGTTAGTCTTTGTTTGTGTTAAGTACAATAAACGTGTGCTACAGCATGTCGTCGTCTGAGTCCTCCATGCGGCGAAACCAGTACTTTTCAGTGGCGACGAGGATGGGATTAATCAAAGTGGGCCAGCACATTGAGGACCTTCCGCGCTCCCTTTGCAAGCTGCCAACATCGCGGCCAAGTCAAACCGCGACCCCCTTATGTCCCGGGTCTTGGGCTGGGTGGTGAGGGGTTGGCCGGCATCCTCCCCGGGGTCCGAGTTCGCGGCGTTCGCTACCTGGAAATATGAGCTGTCAGCCCTCAAAGGGTGCCTCTTGTGGGAAGCCGGGTAGTGGTTCCTGGCGCTCTTAGACAGAGGGTCCTCGTGGCCCTCCTCGAGGCACACCCCGGCATTGTAAGGATGAAGGCACTGGCTCGGAGCTACGTGTGGTGGCTGGGGATTGATGCCGAGATCGAGTCATGGGTCCGGAGGTGCCAGACATGCCAGAAAGTTCGGCCCAACCCACCAAGTGCACCCTCACAGTCCTGGGAGTCAACCCGCAAACCATGGTCCCGGCTACATCTTGATTTTGCCGGACCATTCCAGGGACTAACATTCCTAATCATGGTTGACTCCTACTCCAAATGGCTGGAGGTCAGCCCTGTGTCCACCTCCTCCATGCTGGCTCTTCACCACGCACGGCCTGCCGGACACTATAGTCCCAGACAACGGGGCGGCCTTCACATCTGTGGAGTTCCAGGAGTTCCTACAGAGGAAGCTGATCAGGCACATCCGCTCGGCACCCTTCCACCCCGCGACCAACAGTCAGTCAGAGCGGATAGTGCGGACCGCGAAGGAAGCCCTGAGCCGGATTTCAGAAGGGGACTGGGAGTTCCGCCTTGCCCGGTTCCTCCTGACCTACAGGACGACGCCTAACCCCATCACATGTCACAGCCCCGCCGAGCTGCTAATGGGTCAGCGCCCGACAACGCTGCTGGATCGACTGCACCCCGACGGGGCACCGGGCTCGAGGAGGTTGACTGAACAGCGGGAGGCTCCGAGGGGGTTCTTCCCAGGGGACCCAGTGTTCCTCTGGAACTATGGGTCTGGACCCCCTTGGATAGCGGGCCGTGTCACCAGAGTCAAGGGTCCAGTCTCCTATGAGGTGTCAACAGAGGACGGTCGACGTCTGCAGAGACACATCGATCAACTGCGGAGGTGGCAACTGCCGGAGTCGGGTAACCCCCCCCCCAGTTGACGACCAGGGCGGGTGTTCCTGTTCAGGAACCCGACATCCCAGCCGAAACCCATCCCATCGAAGAGGCTACACCAGGCGGCTCTCTTCCAGAGGGAATCGAACCAATAGCCCGACAGCCGACCCCACAACTGGCGCAACCACCCCTGGACATAGCTAAACAGCCGGAACCAGAGGTTAGTGAGCCAGTGCTGGCCCCCAGGCGTTCCACACGGGAGTGCCGCCCCCCCGCATACTTGAAGGACTACGTAACGTAGGCAGAGTCGGAACTATAGGGGGAGGGGTGTTATGTACGTGGACCGCCACCAGGGGTCCACGGAACAAGTCAGAGCTTGGATCCTAGAACAATGGAAACTTCGGATCCTGGATCCCCCAGCCTCAACCAATAGCCACCTTGGCGGGACATTCAAACCCTCCAATGGGAATGGGGGGTTGCTGGGTGGATATGTATATAGCTGGCCCTGTTGGCTGTTAGAGTTAGTCTTTGTTTGTGTTAAGTACAATAAACGTGTGCTACAGTATGTCGTCATCTGAGTCCTCTATGCGGCGAACCCCCATACCACAATGGGTGCCACAGAGTCCACCTTCCAAAGCAGCCATTTTCTCCAGGGGAGATCCTGGAGATCAGTTGTAATTACAGGAGATCTCCAGGCCCTACTGGGAGGTTATGTCTACGAAGTCATCACATGCCCATTAATTGACAAACTAAAAATGAGTACATCACTAAGTCCAGAAGGCCAAGGTTTGGCAAGAACACAAATGCAAAATGTTAAACTCCTATGAAGAATATGCAGCTTCATTGAGATCAATTTCTTTACTGGAGGTCCATTGACTTTCCCCAAGAAGAGTCCTTTGGAGGATGGTGGAGAACTTCAGATTCTGATCTACAATAAGGATCCAGGATGCACCTTGGTGGTTCTGGGTGTCATTTGGAAAGAATCAAGCTGCTAACTTATTCTTTCATTCTCACCCTCTCTCTCTGCTTTCTCTTTTTAGATCCGCAAGAGGAGCAAAGCTTGCCATGGGGGCCTGTGGGAAAATGATGAGCTGGTGTCCATCAATGGAAAGCCATGCGCCAGCCTCTCCCACTCAAGTGCCATGCAAATCATTGACTCTTCCAAGGGCATCCTCAGCATTGTGGTTAAAAGGTAATGGGGAGGACTGTGGGATTGACTAACCCTAACCTACCAGTGGGAGATGGGGGTTGCCAGATCCAGGTTGGGAAATTCTTGGAGACTTGGGGGTGGAGGACAGGGACCTCAGCCCACCCTCCAATGTATCTATTTCTGTATGAGCTGTAATTCCTTCCAGGAGACCAGGGCCAGTGTCATCATAACTTCCTCAGGTGTGACATCTGCTAGGGCCCAAGGCTTCTTACAGGGCCCACAGCCAACAGCCAGATCCTGCCTTGACACCTCCTCTGCCTTGCGTGGAGGAGGAGGAGGAGAGGAGATTGGATTTATACCCTGACCTTCACCTGGAGTCTCAGAGGGGCTTACAAACTCCTTTCCCTTCCCCTCCCCACAACAGACACCCTGTGAGGTGGGTGGGGCTGAGAGAGCTCTGACACAACCTGCTCTTTTGCAAGGACAGCTGTGCCAGAGCCTGTGACTGACCCAAGGTGCGTGCCCTCCCCTTGCCCACTTGTTTGCAAGCCCTCCAGAACTCTGGCTCCTGAGCGACCTGGGCTGCCCAGCACTGCCAGGGTGTGTGTGGGGACGGTCGCAGCAGGAGTACTCCCAGCTGCACACACCTCCCTGTGCCATTGAGGAAAGAGCATGCAGGAGGCTGTGGAAGGGGTCAATGAGCAGGCAGGGGGTGGCGGGAAGGGAAGGATAAGCAGGGGGTCCTGGTGGGGAGGGGGAACCCTGAGCAAATAGGATTTATTAAATAGGATTTATTAAATGATGACACATAATTGATAACATAAGGAGATTGTTAAATATACAAAATGCCCCCCAATTTAAAATCCCATCATTGATCCTATCTGTTGATGCAGATACGGTCTTTGATAGATTGGAATGGCCATTCCCAAAACATCTTTTGAAAGTAATGGATTTTGGACCAACTTCTGTAAAATTATAGATGCATTATATTCTGATGCAAAACGTTTGTGTCTGTTAATAGGTCCATATCAGCACAATTTGATTTGTCAAGAGGCTCAAGGCAGGGTTGCCCTTTGTCACCCATATTATTTGCTTTATCACTTGTAAAGGTAAAGGTAAAGGTTCCCTTGCTCGAAAGCCAGTCGAATCCGACTCTAGGGTTGCAGTGCTCATCTCCGTTTCCAAGCCGAAGAGCCAGCGCTGTCTGAAGACGTTTCCGTGGTCATGTGGCCGGCATGACTAAACACCAAGGCACACGGAATGCTGTTACCTTCCCACCAAAGTGGTACCTATTTATCTACTTGCAATTTCTTGCTTTCGAACTGCTAGGTTGGCAGGAGCTGGAACTAGAGACGGGAGCTCACTCCGTCATGCAGCAACCCAGGTCTTGAACTGCTGAACTACTGACCTTCCACAGCCTGCACTTCAGCGTCTTAACCACTTGAGCCACCGCAGCTTGAGCCTATAGCTAATGTAATTAGGCATCATAGTGATATTAAAGGAATTTGGATTGGACAAAAACAACACAAAATAGGATTATATGCAGTTGACATAATTTTGTTTGTTAGCAATACAGAAACTACTTTACCTGCGATTATACAGGAATTCACTCTCTTTGGTGCCTCTTCTGGTTTTAAGATAAATGTTGATAAAACTGAAATTCTTAAAATGCATCTATCACAAGGTTTGATAGAACACATGAAACACTATTTTTCATTCAAATGGGTCACTGAATCATTGAAATATTTAGGAGTGCAGATTACTACTGAGTTATCACAACTATTTAGATATAATTATGGGCCATTGGTGCATATTAACAAAGAACTGAAAGATTGGTCTAGATTAAATCTATCATGGCTTGGAAAAGTGGCTACAATTTAAATGATGGTGATACCCCGCTTTTTATATTTGTTTCAAATTCTCCCAATAATGGTTACAGATCAATTTTTATAAAATTGGCAGAGAAAATGTTTAAATTTTATTTGGAATAATAAGAGGCCTCGAGTCTAAGCTAGAACTCTATATAGATAGACAACAGCTGGGGGACTACTGATGTCAAACTTGTGATATTATTATGCTTCATCACTGTTGTCCCAAATATTGAAATGGGGAAAGACCAATTCCAGCCCTTTGTGGACCAAAATGGAGCAACATCAAGTCTCTCCCATGTCACTGGAAGCTATCCTATGGCAAACAAAATCACAAAGAAGTCCATTAATGTATAATTTAACAACTGGTACTTCTTTGAAACTATGAGATAAATGCAGGAAATATATATGACCAGGAATGACACAGTTAATTTGGTTTTCACAACATCAGTATTCCAAGGCAAATTGTCACTGTCATTGTTCTGTATGGATAAAAGCTGACCTTAAAAGATTCTTGGATCTGTATTGGTATGTATGGTAGGTAACATTAACTCTCAGGTAAATACAGAAATGAAAGTACAGAAATAAAAACCTCAGAGTGCATAAAACATGTCCGATATCTCTACACTAATGCTCAGAGTATGGGAAGCAAGCAGGAGGAAGATCTTCTTCTGAACAAAGATGTAGGACCTTATGAATACAACAATATACCTATTTGAAATTCTGGACATTATATGACTTGTTACAATGTAAATAAAAAGAGTGAAACTTTACAAAAACTGTCTCTCAATAGTTCATATCCTCTGGTGACGTCTCACAATTATCAAAGAAGATTTTCTATAAAATACAACAAACTCTATTGTAATACACATCACATATTACTTAAACACCGGCCCCTGCCATACGGCAGGGAAACCACGAAGCAAAAGTGAGGCTAATAGAGCCGCTCCAACGTTGAGACGCTGCGGCGGGATCCCACAGATCCCCTGGCCGCAGCGCCTCTTCTCCCCGGCAAGAGCAGACGCCGGGGAGGACGAGCCCGATGGGAGGGGGAGGCTGCCGAACTGCGCATGCCCGAGCATGCGCAGTACGGCCGGGGGCCGGGATGCGGCGGCGCAAGGACGCGCCGCCGATCCCACGGCCAGCTTTGGGTGCTCCAGACGGTTGCAACCACCTAGATAGGTGGGTTGTTTTTGCAGCGGGGCATCGTCATTTGTGACTGATTAACATGAATCCTGTCAAAACTTAACATTAATTCCTCAGAGGGATTCTTACACAATCCAGGTGCAGCTCAGGGACTAATAAGATCCTAATGTCTAACAGGTGAAACTCCTACGTAGTGCTATTCTTCTCCTCAGAGGTTGCCAACTACCAGGGAGACTATGTTTCCAAACTGGCATGCTGAAACCTCCAGATGTTCAGATCAAATTAACTGAAAATAACTAGTTAAGTCAAGAGATGTGTACAGATCTGCTGGATTCCTATTAAGGATTTTTTCAATCCAGGTACAGCTAGGGGGCTAATGAAATCTTAATGCCTAACAAATAAAACTCCTACCTCATGCCATTCCTTTCATGAAAGGTTGCCAACTGCCAGAGAGACTATGCTTTCAAACTGGCATGCTGAACCCTACAGATGTACAGGCCAAAAGAAACTGAAAACAGATGTTGTAGATAACTAGTTAAGTCCAGGGATGCATTCAAACCTGCAACATTATTTATTATTATTTTAATATGAATCCTGTCATAACTAAATGTTAATTCCTTATAGAGATTCTTCCACAATCTAGGTGCAGCTAAGGGGCTAATGAAATCCTAATGTCTAACAGGTGAAACTCCTACTCAATGCTTTTCTTCTCATCAGAGGTTGCCAACTACCAGGGAGACTATTTCTTAAAAGCAAAATACTGAAGGCACAATCACAAACAATTCCTATGTGAAGGAAAAATGGGAAGAGCCTAAAGAAGCCAAGGTGGCTCCATGAATAGCTTTCTAAAGACTTGAGAAATAAAAAAGACCCATTTAGGAAATGGAAGAAGGGCCGTATAACCAAAGATGAATATGTGTAGTCGTCTAAGAGCTCTAGATCCTTTTTGCATGTACCACTGAATATGAACAAATAACCACTGCTTTTGGAGAGAGAGAGAGGAAAGCTGAAGCTCACTATGAGTTTAGGCTAGTGAGAAATGCTACAAACAACAAAAAAGGGTTCTTTTCTTATTTTCAAAGTAAGAAAAAGAGCAAGGGCATGGTAGACCCATTGCGGGGACAAGAAAGTGAAATTGTAATAGGGGATGAAGAGAGGGCAGAACTGCTCCATTTCTACATTTCCTTGGTCTCTTGTGAGGGAAATGGTGCTCAACATGGCAAAAACAGAACACATGATGATGGAAGGGGAGTTGCAGCCTAGGATTGGCAAGGGGTAGTAACACGGAATAACATAGAATCACAGAGTTGTAAGGGGCCATCCAGGCCATCCAGTCCAACCCCCTGTTCAATGCAAGAAAAGCCTAGAGTATCCCTGCAAAGTGTTTGTCCAGATGCTGCTTAAAGACTGCCATAGGTGGAGTACACAAACACCTAGTTTCTTTAAACGAAACAAAGTCCTCGGGGCCAGATGAACTGCATCCAAGGCTACTAAGCGAACTCACAGGTGTAATTTCTGAGCCTCTGTCCATTTTTTTTTTGTTGAGAATTCTTGATAAGTTCTGCATTTATGCAGGAAAAATCAAATGCATAATTATTGGAAGGGGAGGGACTTGTCTTGGCAGTTAGGAAGTTTCTCCTGATATTTAGCCGGTATCAATTCCCTTGTAATTTCCACCCATTAGATGTAGTCTTGCAATCCAGAGCAAGAGAGAATAGATCAGCTCCATGACAGCTCTACATGACAGCACTTTAAATATTTTAAGACTGCAATCATGTCCTCTCTAAGCCTTCTCTTTCCCAGGTTAGCCTTTCCTCTTTCAGCCTTTCCTCATAAGACTTGGATTCCAACCTTCTCACCATTCTGGTTGCCCTCTTCTGGACACGCTCGAGCTTGTCAACATCCTTCCTAAAATGTGGTGCCCAAAACTGGACACAGTACTCCAGGTGAGGCCTGACCATAACAGAATAGAGTGGAACTACCACCTCCCGTGATCCGGACACAATGCTTCTGTTAATGCATCCTAAGATTGCATTAGCTTTCTTTGCAGTCACATCGTACTGCAGGCTCATGTTTAGCTTGTGATCAACCAGAACACCTAGATCCCTTTCAGATGAGTTGCTGTCAAGCCAAGTCCCTGTGCCTTAGATTTTTTGTACCTGTGTAGGATTTTGCACTTATTGAAATTCATTTTATTTGTCTCAGCCCACTGTTCCAGCCTATCTAGATCATTTTGAATCCTGACTCTCTTTTCTTCAGAATTAGCAATCCCACCCAGCTTCATGTCATCTGCAAATTTGATAAGCATCCCCTCTATGTCTTCCTCCTGGTCATTTATAAAAAACATTGAACAAAACTGGGCCCAGGACCGAGCCCTGCGGCACTCCACTCGAGACTTCCCTCCACATAGATGCAGAGCCATTTACGAGCACTCGTTGGGTACGATTTTTCAACCAACCAGGAATCCAGCCAACGGTTGCACCATCCAGCCCACATTTAACCACCTTATCCTGAACTTAGTCGAATGCTTTACTGAAATCTAGATACACTATGTCCACAGCATTGCCAGAGTCAGCCATTTTAGTAACTGTCAAAAAAGGAGATAAGGTTAGTCTGGCATTACTTATTCTTGATAAACCCATGCTGGCTACCACTAATTAACTCATTCCTTTCAAGGTGCTCACAGACAGAGCTTTTAATAATCTGCTCTAGAATTTTTCCAGGTATTGATTTTCCAGGTAATTTCCTGGGTCTGTCTTTTTTCCTTTCTTGAAGATTGGGACAACATTTGCTCTTCTCCAGTCTTCTAGCACAACACCAGTACTTCAGGAAATCTCAAAGATTAGAGCTAGAGGCTCTGAAATAACACCTGGGATGCAAGCCAGCCGGCCCTGGAGATTTGAAAGTGTTTAAGGCAGCTAGATGCTCTCTAACCTTATTTTACTTACTCTGGACTGGCAGTTCCTCCTTCCTTCATATGCCCTGCATTCTTCAGATTGTATACAGCTCGCCTTATGGTTAAAGACCAATGCAAAGTGAGAGTTGAGTAATCCTGCGTTTGTATACAGCCTTACAGTTAAAGAACGATGAAAAGTGAGAGTTAAGTAATTCCGCTTTGTCTTCATCCCTTGTTAAGGCTTGACTGTCTTCCCCTAGCAATGAGCTTACCCCATCCCTGTTCTTTTTGCTCCAAACATAGGCATAGAAACCTTTCTTGTTATGTTTAGCATCCCTTGCAAGCCTCAGCTCCATCTGTGTTTTAGCCTTTCTGACACCATCCCTACAGATTCGAGTGTGCTTATTGTACTCACCCTCAGTAATTTGTCCCTCCTTCCATTTCCTGTACATTTCCCTTTTTAGTCTCAGTTCTTCAGAGAATTCCTTGTTCAGCCACCTTGGCTTAATTACCCACCCTTCTTTCTCACTTGGATAGTTTGAGATAGTGCCTTAAGCACTTCATTTTTCAGCATCACCCTGTGCAGTTTTCCCCCTCAGGATTTCCAGCCACAGGATCCTATCTAATATTTCTCCGAGTTTTTTGAAATCAGATTTCCTGAAGTCCAGGATACGAGTCCTACTATGTCCTGGTTTCACATCCTTCTCTATGTCAAATTCCAAGCTGACATGGTCACTATTCCCCAAGGATCCCACAAAGTTCACTTCATCAACCAGTTCTTCCCTGTTAGGATTAAATCCAGGATAGCAGATCCTCTGATCCCCACCTCCACCTTCTGAGAGGTGAAGTTGTCTGCAAGGCTATTAAAGAATCTGCAGGATGCCCCATGTCTAGCAGAGTTCGATTTCCAGCAAATATCTGGATAGTTGAAATCTCCCATAACCACTACATCCTCTGTGAAAGTTTAGCAAGCTGTTGTACAAATGCATCATCCAGTTCCTCCGGTTGGTTTGGAGGTCTGTAGTATACCCCCACAACAATATCCCCTTCTTGCGCTATCCTTACCCACACACTTTCAACAGGGCAACTCTCAAAATCTTGAATTTCAGTGGAAGCTTATTCATTCTTGACATATAGTGCCACCCCACCTCCTTTTTTGTTTATTCTGTTCTGTTTCAACAAGGTATATCCTTCAATCACTGTGCTCCATATATGAGACTCATCCCACCAAGTCTCAGTGATGCCTATCAGATCATACTTACTTTCCAATACTTGAAGTTCAAGTTCATCCTGTTCATTTCCCATACTCTGTGCATCAGTATAGAGACATCTCAGGGGATGCCGCACAACATCAGGCTTTTTCTTCCCACCCCTGATGGCTTCAGTTTAAAGTCCTCCTGATCAGGTTTGCAAGTCTTCCAGCAAAGACATTCCTCCCATTCTTTGTAAGTTGCACCCCATCCATCGCCAACAGTCCCTCATGTTGGAGGTACATACCATGGTCCAGGAAGCCAAATCCCTCTCGACCTATATAACCAGCCATTTACCTCCAGTATCTGGGAGGCTTTAAAACAGAGGCTAGATGGCCATCTGAAAGCAATGCTGATTCTGTAATTCAATGCTATCTAAAGTCTTAGATCGTTCTTGCTTCCTCAATAACCTACTACTAAGATATTCCATTCCTGACGACCTCCTTAGCTCCTCAACAAATAACTTAGATCTCAGAGAATGGGTATTTAAGCATGATGCTCTGCTAGATAGACACTTCATTTTAAAAACACAGTCTGCTACCTGGTTTAAATCATTTAAGAATGATCATTTTAGATCACCTTATCTGGTTAATATAGATAATCATAACCTTAGAGCAGCTTTTACATCTTTGCGCTTTGAATCAATGCCTACGGCCGTGTTGGTCGGCCGTTACAACAGAACACCCAAGGCACAGCGTTTATGTATTTGTGGCTCTTCTGCTGTTGAGGATCTCTCCCATTACATTTTTAATTGCTCATTGTACTCCCAGCCTAGGTCAAAATTTTTATCTGGTATTTTATCAGTTTTAAGCTTTTATTCAGTCTCAGAGAAGATTATATTTTTGCTAGCCGATGCCAATGCTGATGTATCCCATAGAATGGCTTTATTTGCCTTGGCTGCAAGGAAAATACGGGCCAACGCTGCTCCTAGCTAATACTGATTTTAGTGGGTATGTTGTGACTTAATTAACTGTTCATAACCTCGGTTTTAACTGTTCATAACCTCGGTTTTAACTGTTCATAACCTCGGTTTTATGGATTTATAATGTTGGATTGTATCTTATTTTATACAATTTTTGTGTTTTATTGTACTCTTCTCTGTCTGTGGTTTGCAATGGCCTATGGCTAAATACAATAAAATACAATAAAATATTCTCTCTAGTGAACTTAGGCAGATCATGAGGGGTATAGCAGGAAGGGTTGCGTCAGTGCTTAGGGTCAAGAAGTCAGAACTCAGCAAGGGAAACAAAAAGAGAATAAACTTTTGGAAGAATGGTGGCCCATCATCACATTTATGGAAGAAAAACCCCTAAATTGGGGGAAGTCAAACAAAAATAAGACAATATTTTTATACCGATACTATGAAAATATTTTGGCAGTAATGTGAGCAGGCAACAGATTGGGGGGAGAGAGGGACAGAACTGGATATTTGTAGTGGCTGTAGATTTTCTTGTTTCTAACACATAAGAAACAAAACTAATTTTATTGTGTGGAAAACACTACCATTTGTCAGGGTTCCCAGTCAATCACACTCAACACCAGGTCTGCAGGAATACCAGTTTATTGAGCGAGAGCTCTCAAGTACTAACTTGAGACACCATTAACGTCTTGTGTCAAGAATGACGAAAGCAGCGCGGGGGGCCCAGGAAATACTACCTTTGAAGGAGACCCCCTGATACCCCCAGGCCAATGAGCAAACACCTACAAGCACAGGCTAATGCGGAACCATTAGGTTCCCAGCGGGAAGCTTAGGGAAGCTCTAGCTCCAAGGCCACCTGCAAGATAAGCACCAGGCTAGAGAATGCATGGGGGAGGGAAGGGAGTACGGTCGAGAGTTACACACCCCAGCTCATGGCAGCGTCAGTGGACACCAATGAGCATTTAGGAAGCAGTGAGTGGAAAAGTCAGTCATTTGCCCCCAAACCCCTATTTTTTTTAAATCGAGAACAGGAAAATGGAAAGAGATGCCCTTCCACTGTTGTTTAATTCATACAATTGTTTTTTCTGTTGCAATATATAGGGACTAGGGGGATGTGACCCCTGACCTGGATGGCCCAGGCTAGCCTGATCTTGTTAGATCTCAGAAGCTGAGCAGGGTCAGCCCTGGTAAGTCCTTGGGTGGGAGACCAGCAAGGCAGTCCAGGGCGGTTACGCAGAGGCAGGCGGTGGCCAAACCACCTCTGAACACGTCTCTTGCCTTGGAAGTCCTACCGGGTCACTAGAAGTTGGCCGTGACTTGAAAGTACTTTCCACCAGCAGGGAACTCCGAAGTAGAGTCTGAATCCTCATTGCATCATTTCACAATCTCCTAATTATATGGCTTTTTACAAATTAAAGATTCTCATGTTAGGAATCAAATAATGCACAACATGTATGTACACATACAACAAACTATGCATGCCCCAGTAGATAATTGACTGAAATTCTGTAATCTTCTCCAGGGCAACCAGTGGAGACACGGCCATCGTGAGACAGCTGCGTTCCCCGTCCCCCAAGCAGGCGCGAGCCGTCTCACCAGCTTCCCCTCTCAGCCAGACTACTCAGGCCCTCAGCCCTGAACCGCCTGCTGCTCCTGTTGCTCCACAACCCGAGCAGGAGTCTCGCCGCCGCCGGCAGCTGGAAAATCTCACCTCACCACCAGATAGTGAAGCGTACTATGCCGAGACAGACAGTGATGCCGACAACGTGGCCCAGGAGAAGCACCGGAGGGCGCGCAAGAAGAGTCCCCGTTCCCCACCGGGGGTTCCCAACAATAAAGTGGGTGAGCCACAGGATGAAGTGTCCCTCTCAGAGCTGAGCGGTTACGAGAGCACTCTAGAGGCCGCGGCCCAAACTCGCAATGGAGGAGATGGCCTGACTGGAGTGGCCAAGAGGGAAATTGTGTGCCAGCCAGGCAGCCGCACAGACACCCCTTTCTCCGAGAGCGAGGCCTTGCTGGAGCTCCCCCCGCCTGAAGACAGGGAGCCTTCCCCAGAGGCCTTGCTCCTGCCACATGCCACCAAGACGATCCGTGCTGAGAGGCACCTCATTCCCATGGTGGGGCCTGTAGAGCACCCGGTGGATGAAGACCTGACCACCACCTATGCGGAAAAGGCCAAGCAAGCCAGTAAGTGTTCCAGACATCTCTCTGGTTGGCAACTCTGATTATCACTAATATATGCCTGCAGGTCTTCACAGACTTTAACCTGTTATTCCCACTCTCAAACCCAGGGGGCTAGAAGGCAGGTAGAGATAGAGCAGGGAGAAGAGACATTGCATAATGAAGAGGGAAACTGCACAATAATGTAAACTGATTGTTTCGGGGGGGGGGATACCGGTTGAAACATGGTTAGTAGAAAATAGTGCTTGCAAGCAGGCAAAGCAAAGAAATCGTAGTTGTATGACTGTATGGAGGTTAGTCAATTAATCAAGTAATACATAATCAAGTAAATTTGTATGCATTAGCATGTGAAAAGGAAAAGCACACAGCAGCTGCAACAGGAAACAGGAAACTTTGCAGGTTTTCCTGATCTTAATTTATATCAGGCACAGCTGTTAAGTTGTACATTATTGGGATTGCTCCTCTCAGACTGTCCATCTTCAGCTCTTTTAGGGTTTCTTGCCTGGTGCCCAGGGCTCTAGTCGGGGGGGAGCTCTCAGGTACGGAGCTCCGGAAGAGAACCTCTAGGGGGCGGGGCGGTCACGTGGTGAAGCCCCACCCCCTTCTTTACCCCGCCCTCTGCTTCGATCCTCATTCCGTTTGGGAATGAGGATGAAGCAGGAGGGTATGTAGCCGGGCCTTCTGACACACTTCCGGTGATGTCAGGGGGTGTGGCCTTCTGTCACTTCCGGTGATGTCAGGGGGCGTGGCATATGCAAATAAGTTATGCTAATGAGTTATGCTAATGAGCTCCGGCAGCTCTTTTTCTACAACAAGACCCCTGCTGGTGCCCCTCTTTAAATGTGATACAGTAGAGAAGGGGAGTCAACCATATGGCCCCAGGGTCCAGAAAAGGCCCATCCAGGGCTCTTACCCAGCCCACAAGCAACTGGTGCAAGGAACGGAAGGCTGGCGGCTGCTCAGGAGGGCGAGTGGGTGAGCAGACACATGCAGTGAGGTATGTTATTGTTGGAGCGGTTAAGAAAGAGGAAGGAAATGGCTAGGGGACGGGGCTAAGAGGCTGAGGGGGGAACGGAAGCAATGGCAGATTGATTTCTGTTCTCTGCGATGCTTTTGCTTTGAGCTGGAAGGGGGGGAAGTGATTGGGGAAAGGAATGTGTGGGAACGAGCTTTGCTTGATGCCTGTAACAAGTGGCCTCCGGAGGAGGGAAGACAAAGTGTCCCTGAAGCCTTTGCTGCCAGGAGCACTGCTATAGATACACTTTGTAGTTCACAAGTGTATGTGGGGGGGGGCGTGCATCAGCTTGGTAGGATGGATGACCAGTGTGACCCTGGTCCAACCATGACATAGAGTACGTAGTCTGAAATGGGTGTAGTCGTGGGCTTGATGCCAATGCCCCCCAGTTCTGACACAAGTTGGCTTACATAAGAACAGAAGAGACGCCAGTGTTGGATCAGGCCAAAGGCCCATCCAGTCCAACACTCTGGGTCACACAGTGGCCAGAAATACCAGGTGCCGTCAGGAGGTCCACCAGTGGGGCCAGGACATTAGAAGCCCTCCCACTGTTGACCCCCCCCCCAAGCACCAAGAAGACAGAGCATCACTTGCCCCAGAGCCCCTATCTATACCTTGTGGCTAATAGCCACTGATGGACCTCTGCTCCATATGCTTATCTAATTCCCTTTTGAAGACATCCATGCTTGTAGCCGCCACCACTTCCTGTGGCAGTGAATTCCAAGTGTTAATCACTCTTTGGGTGAAGAAGTACTTCCTTTTATCCGTTCTAACCCGACCGCTCTGCAGTTTCATGGAGTGCCCACGAGTTCTTGTATTGTGAGAAAGGGAGAAAAGTACCTCTTTCTTTACCTGCTCTTTCCCATGCATAATCTTATAAACCTCGATCATGTCACCCCTCAGTCGTCTTTTCTCCAAGCTAAAGAGCCCTAAGCGCTTTAACCTTTCCTCATAGGGAAAGTGTTCCAACCCTTTTATCATTCGAGTTGCCCTTTTCTGCACTTTTTCCAAAGCTATAATATCCTTTTTAAGGTGTGGTGCCCAGAACTGCACACAGTATTCCAAATGAGGTCTCACCATTGATTTATATAGGGGCATTATTATATTGGCTGATCTGTTTTCAATACCCTTCCTAATAATCCCCAGCATAGCATTGGCCTTCTTTATTGCAGTCACACACTGTCTCGACATTTTCAGTGAGTTATCCACTACAACTCCAAGATCTCTCTCTTGCTCAGTCTCTGCCAGTTCAGACCCCATCAATGTGTATTTATATTTAGGATTTTTGGCTCCAATGTGCATCACCTTGCACTTGGCCACATTGAACCCCATTTGCCATGTTGACGCCCACTCGCCCATCCTTGACAGATCCCCTTGGAGTGCCTCACAATCCTCACTGGTTTTCACCACCCTGAACAACTTTGTATCATCCGCAAATTTAGCCACTTCACTGCTTACTCCCATCTCCAAATCATTAATGAACAAGTTAAAAAGCAGTGGACCAAGTACTGATCCCTGCGGTACCCCACTGCTTACCACCCTCCACTGAGAAAATTGCCCACCTACACTCACTCTCTGTTTTCTATGAACTAGCCAGTTTTTGATCCATAAAAGGACTTGTCCTTCTATCCCATGATTTTTGAGCTTACTTAGGAGCCTTTGATGAGGAACTTTATCAAAAGCTTTCTGGAAGTCAAGGTAAATAATATCTATTGGATCCCCCTTGTCCACATGTTTGTTCACCCCCTCAAAGAACACTAACAGGTTAGTGAGACAAGATCTTCCCTTACAGAAACCGTGCTGAGTCTGCCTCAATAGGTTTTGTTCATCTATGTGCCTACTAATTCTTTCCTTAATAATGGTTTCCACCAATTTACCCGGTATCGACGTCAGACTGACTGGCCTGTAATTTCCCGGATCTCCTCTGGAACCCTTTTTAAAGATGGGAGTGACATTAGCTACCTTCCAATCCTCAGGAATGGAGGCAGATTTTAAGGAAAGATTACATATCTTTGTCAGGAGATCTACAAGTTCACATTTGAGTTCTTTCAGAACTCTCGGATGTATGCCATCTGGGCCTGGTGATTTTTCAGTTTTTAAGTTGTCTATCAGTTTTAGGACCTCCTCTCTCGTCACCTCAATCTGACTCAGGTCTTTCAACACCCCTCCTGAAATCAGTGGTTCTGGAGTGGGCAAGCACTTCTCATCTTCCACAGTGAAGACGGAGGCAAAAAATGCATTTAGCTTCTCAGCCATTTCCCTATCATCCTTCAATACTCCTTTTACCCCTTGGTCGTCCAAGGGCCCCACTGCCTCCCTGGCTGGTTTCCTGTTTCTAATGTATTTGAAGAAAGTTTTATTGTTGGTTTTTACGTTTTTTGCTATATGCTCCTCATATTCCCTTTTTGCCTGCCTGACCTCAGACTTGCATTTTATTTGCCATAGCCTGTGTTCCGTTTTATCAGCCTCACTGTGACTAGCTTTCCACTGCTTAAAGGAATTCTTTTTACTTTTTACAGCCTCCATTACTCTGTTTGTTAACCATGCAGGCTTTTTCCTATACCTTTTTGTGCCTTTCCTAACCTGCGGAATATATATTTTTTGAGCTTCTAGGATCGTAGTTTTAAATAGATCCCAAGCTTCCCCAATTGTTTTGACCCTTTCTACTTTTCCTTTCAGTTTCCTCCCCACGTGTCCCCTCATATCAGAGAAATTACCCCTTTTAAAGTTAAAAATGGTTGTGTGAGTCTTTTTGGCCAATTCTCTATTTGTACAAATGATGAACTCAACAACATTATGATCACTGTTTCCAAGCGGTGCAATCACTTTTACATCTCTCACCAGGTCTTGAGTGTTACTTAGGACCAAATCAAGGATCGCCTCTCCCCTGGTAGGTTCCGTGACCATCTGCTCCATAGCACAGTCATTTAGAGTGTCTAGAAACTCAATCTCTTTTTCCCGACTAGAACACATATTGAGCCAATCAATGTGTGGGTAGTTAAAATCACCTATTATTACACAGTGTTTTTGTCTAGCTGCTATCTTTAATGCATTCGTCATTTTATAATCCTCCTCTATCTTTTGATCTGGTGGGCGATAACAAACTCCCAGTGTTAAGTTTCCTTTTGGCCCCTCTATTTCAACCCATAGAACTTCCAGAAGCGAATCCAATTCACTTAGCCTCTCAATCTTTCTAGACTTTATACCCTCTCTGACATACAGAGCCACCCCACCTCCAACCCTTTCCCCCCCATCCTTCCGATATAGTATATAACCGGGAATCACCGTGTCCCAATGATTTTCCTCATCCCACCAAGTTTCTGAAATACCCACAATGTCTATTTTTCCCTCCAACACCAAGCACTCCAACTCCCCCATTTTACCTCGGACACTTCTAGCTTTTGTATAGAAACAGCTGTAATTTCCCTTACAAGTTAAGCCTGCAACCTTCCTCTTGCTATCTCGAGACCTTGTCAGGCAGTCCATGTCACTAGCCATGGCCTCTGTGGACAATTTCAATCTACCTCCCTGTAGAAAAGCAACAGGTACCCCCTGAGATAAGCCAACCTGAACCAGAGACTTTTCATCTCCTGTCGGCTTGTCACAGCTGTTTTTGAGCTCCCTATTTATCTGCAGTATTGATAATTGATACTAGATTCCTGAATCTATCTAGCCATCTAATTCTGAATTCGGACCTACAGTGTGGATCAAAAAATCCAAACACTGGGGGCTAGGAAAAGACAGGAGGACTTTCTACAAGCCTGGGGGTAGCCCATAAGAAATGTAAAAAACCCCAACACCAAAACATTTGGTGAATTAAAAAACACACACACCCAAACCATAGAAGCAAGAATAGCGTACATCATGACTTTGCATGACATGTGAGATCTCAGCAACCATTTTGGCAGTTGCTAGGCAACTTCCAACCTACACTGCTGAGGTTTCCAAGCCTTGGTTAGGGTTAGGGTAAAAGTTAGGGGGGAGTGAATGTAAAGTTGGAGGAAAAGAAAAAAAGGCTAAAAGACAAAGCTGAAGACAGGGAAAGCGAACATAAACATGGAGGGGAGAAACAGAACGAGGTAGAGGGAAGCAACGGGAGATGCTGCCAGCGGGAGGAAAGCCAAGTGGGAATATGGGAAGATGCGGTCCCCCCTCTGAGTCCTCCTCACACGTCTCCTATTTGTGTTATTTCTAAAAGTGTTAGTTTTGAACTTTTATTGTCATATACATTTAATTATATATTTGATTACATTTTATATACAATCATTAGTTTGCAATTTTTACAGCAAGAGTATTTCTATAATCATATTTTTGTTTCACATTTCATATTTTATTGAGTGAATTTTTAATGTGGTAGTACCAGTAGCAGTATTCTCCTGCTCCATCTATGGCCTTGCACCACAATTGGCTAGCTGTAGGAAGGCCTCTTTTTAAAAACAAAAAATGATTTTAAAATGTTCTATGATCTTCTCAAGCTTTTGCCCATATATTCACCCATCAATATTCTGGGTGATGCAATAAATATTTCTACATCTGACAGTTGGGTTACAAATATAGTTCTCACCTTAACAATTAAGTTAAGCCACCTCCAGCTGTGCAGTTTGTGCCTTTGCAATCAGTTCTGTGAGCAGCATTTGCTGCCTCCCACCCAGGGGTCATTTCGTAGAAAAAGAGCTAGGGGAACTCATTAGCATAACTCATTAGCATATGCCACACCCCCTGACATCAGGGGCCCAGCGGTGGACCTGCAAGGCCAGCGGGAGTGTGAGGAAGCCCTGCCAAGGCCCTCCCTGGCCCCAGGCAGGCAGGGGTGGGGAGAGGCGGGGAGGAAGCAACTTACCCTCCCTCTTCTTCTGCCTCCTCCTGGCTGAATGAGGGCCAGAAGCGGGGCGGCCGGAAGCAGGGGGCGGGGCTTCGTCATGTGCCCCGCCCCCCTGCACCTCACCCGGGGGAACTGCGTTCCCCCGCGTTCCCCCCCGAAATGACCTCTGCTCCCACCAGGTGGCTGCAGTGGTACCATTTCCTGAACCCTTGACGTCAGTGGGTGCTGGTGTGTGAAGCAGTGGTGGGGAGACACCATTCATTCCCAAGAAGCCAACCTGGAATGTCACCTAAATCTAAGAGCACATCTTTTAAAATAACTGTTCCAGAATGTTCAGCAGAAACTATTTTGAATAAGTGCTCTGTGACGTCCCCTTTTGTGGACATTCTCCCACCTACATGGAGCTGCTTCATTTTCAGTTGGTGGAAATAAAGGGAGCTCTAGAGATTGCTCACAATAATCATGTTACTTCTCTGTTTGGAAATCCGTTTATCACACAACTGGTGTAACTGGCAAACTGAGGTTCAGGTTTTGAGTAAAACTTTTAACATGCAATAGTTTTTCAGAGGGTTTGCTTGCTTCCTCCAGCATCTACTGAAGGAAATCTTGGGTTTCAAGGCTCAGACCTCTCTACTTCATCCCTATAAGACTTGAAATGGATTGCTGTGGATTCAAAGGACAGTTAGAAAGAGAATAAAGAGTTTTACATGCAAGGAAAAGATAAAGAATGCCTCATGGGTGACAACTTTTCTATCTAGATATCATTTCCAGTGTCAAAAATTAGTGTACCCAGCCCAGGCTGATGCCATGTCCTCAAGGTGAGAGGTCAGTGGGTGCCACTCTTTGGCCATTCAGATGGCCCTGATTACCCCCAGCCTGCAGAAGAGCGCCGTCTGTGGGACTGAGTATGTGATGTGGCCTCCAACATTTAGGAGACTGTCAGGAAGGAAAAGCAGGAAGCATTTGCACTTTTTTCTCTTGCGGATTATACAAGAAAAAACAGAATTGAACTAGAGGAAGGATTTAGGTGAAAAGATGAGGAAAACTTTCTAAATATGAGATTAACTACAGAACAAACCACCTAGGGAGGTTATAGAATGCTTTTTCTTGGGCAGATAACTGACATGGGTGCTTTGGTATAGGATATCTTATTGCGACAGGGGGAGCAGCCCAAAGGGATATCTCCAGGTTTAGGATACCTATAAATGATTTAAAACCTGATGTATTTCTAAAAATGCACTGGAAAATCTGGGGGGCGGGTGTTGGATCCCCAAGCATCGAGA
>NW_015172718.1:0-7379 GCF_001447785.1 Gekko japonicus
GAGGAGGGGGGTTAGTTGCCAGAAAGGGCTTATGAACCTTGACTGTAATTAGTGCATTGCCCTGTTCCCACCAGATAAAAACCCAAGAAGACAACAAGAGCCCTGAGGGATCAGACCCATGATTTATGCAGCCCAGCATCCTTCCAGTTACTCCAGAGGGCTAACACGGGGCATAGAGGCTGAAGAGGACTTCCCCTTTACTACTTCTGTATGAGTAGGTTCCCTTTAGTCACCATGGATTACATATTGGTTATTTACCTAAAAGGAGCACAATACGAGACAGCCACCTTCTTTCACCATGTTATTCTAAATGGTGACCATAGGGGTCAGAACAGGAGCACTGTAGCTACCATGTGATCCAGTTGCTGAGTTTCTAGTGTGCATGGTTGTCATATCTGAAAGAAGACTACCTGAAGTCATAAACGTGTGCAATATCCTTTCACAGTTATTCATGTTACAGGAAGTTTGAAACTATCTCAACCACAATATAGCACCATAACAATTGCAATTTCATGTTAGAGGAAGTTTGAAACTATCTCAACCACAATATAGCTCCATAACAATTACAATTTCTTGAGAAGGTACTACCTGACAAGGCTGAAGATCTTGAAATTCATCTCCTTTACTATACATTCTTGGTCTGTACTTAGATGTGGAAGCAGACATGGAATGCAAAGCATGTGCCACAGCATAGACAGCATTATAGATGATATAACTCTGGCCAGTCATGCTCATTTCAAAAATTGGTCCAGGAAGGCTCTCCAGCCTCTCCTCCCCAGTACATGTCCCATCATTCTTCACTGGGTCCTCAGACTTTGGAAATGAACAGCCAAAAGCTTGTTCCCAGAAGTTCTTCAGAAAGCCATCTCCTGGTTTCCTGTAAGGTTTCACATTTTGAAGAAACTTCTGAAAACCTACGAGTTTCTCTGAATGAATTGTGATGAAAATGGCACCTTGGTAGAATGCAAAATCCCAATTTCTCTGGAACTGTGTCAATACAAAATCAACTTGGCCCACCAGAATCCACACCTTTCTCAGTGAAGGATTTTCCCCATATCCAGCCCCTCCTAGGGATATTAATGTCATCAGCCAGTTAATGGTAGTAGGTCTTCCATAAAGGATAAATGCATTTGCTGTGCTATGCTTGTAACGCAGATGTGCTGCAGAGAACAGATAATTGAAGTAATCCATTCCCTCTTCCTGGTGATGGGATGCTATTCTTTCCATGAAGGCTAGACAGATTCCATTGGGGCTAAGTAATGGCTCTAGACTATGCAGGAAGTGTTCTCCACTGTCATTATCCACAACAAAAAGTCCAACCCAAGTCCACTGGAAATGTTTAAGTAACTCCATGATCTGCTGGACTTCATTTAGTACTGCACGGTAAAAGGAATGGGGTTGTCTCACCTCCTTCTCCTCTTGGGCAAACACCCCATATGTGATCTAAAAGAAAAGACACCAAGTTAACAGAAATCTAATTACATGCATGTGCACTTTCTGTGAGAGTTGAAGCTGCTTCTATCTGAATGTACTGACATCATGGGAATGAAGTGCAATTCCTGGAAAAGGCATTTGCTATAGACACCCAACACTATTGTGATACTTCAAGACTTTTTGAATTAGTGTTTGTTTCTAGTTTCCACTTGGTTTCTAGTTTCCACTTGGTTCTGTTATGTACCTTTTTGCCTACTGCTCTTATGTACCTGGCAAGACCTTTCTTTTTTGCCTACTGCTCTGACCTTGTCAAGCACAAAACATAAACCAGAAATACAGCAAACTTATGTGAAACCATAATCTTTTGTGAAACCATCACCATAGAACTGACCTGTGGAACCTTGTGGAGATCTAGAATATCTGCCATATGGAGGGAGATCTCAGAGCTAAGTCCTCCAATGACAGCCATTAGACTCTTTTTGGTGTGACATCTGTAGTTGGGTACAAATCTACGGGATTTGAAGAGCAAGTTCAGAGTAGCATGATAAGTCATCCATTCATCATAGTAGCTCTCATAGATGTGGAACCCAAGGGAGACATTTGGCAACATCTTGACATTCTCATTGATCTCATGAACAGCAATCTCCAAAGACAAGACATGTTGGTAGTTCTTTGTCGTCATACTGTAAACAGAGTTCAGTTTTCATATCTAGAAGAAATCTGAATTGTTTAAATGATTTACCACAGTAGCAATCTATTTTGTTTGAGGTGTAATTTTCTCAGTCTCAGAATATATTTCACTTGCTGTGGATACTTCCTCTTTGTTGTTGATGACATCTAAGAGTTAGATGCTGTCACTCTAAATAGGCATTAGATTTATCTAATCTCCATTTCATAAGTAGACCAATGGTATTTTCAAGGCACTTAACATTTGAGTTCAAACATTAACTTTTAATGTTTAAACATAAATGGTCTTGTAAATTTTGGTATAGAAGTATCAGGGAAGTTTGCTCCTTTTTTTGCAATGTTTTGTAACAGAATGAGCTGGGGATCTATAAGAACTGGTGGAGAGCATCTCACCTTGGTCTCCCAGCTCTGAGTCTGAAACTAGTGATTGTGCCTGCCATTGAAGTTGAGCAAGCAACCAGGCCTGGGTAAGTTGTGCAAAGAGGCATGGCAGCAGGTCATCTGTTGGCTGTTGCTGGGCCTGGCCCCAATTTGTCCTTCCTCAAAAGCCGACAGCCCAGAAAAGGGAAGCTTCCCATATCCACAGAAACCAAGCCTTGAATACTACTGTCATTGCCTAACAACAGCCACTGAGGTAATCTGTTTCTTACATATACAGATGCTACTTGTATCACTGGGGGCTTTTAACAGGTTTGTAAAAAGGCCTGTCTTTTTTGCCCATGGCCCAGGGTTCTGATTTTATGTATTCAGAGATGGGGCCCTGTTGAGAATTAGATACTGTGATAAAGAAAACAAGTGCAGGAATACTTAAGAAACTGAAAGGTGAAATTTGAGAACCATCATGTTCTCGTATTATAGCATTATTTCATTTTGAAAGTTCTCTAAGTTACAGTGGAATGTGAGAGCACCCCAATTCAAGCTGTGGTCACACAAGCAGTTTGATCTGATATTGTTAGGGTACACTTGCATATTTAAAGAGTACCATCAGACAGCGACTTCGGCCTTCCATGCCCCAGTCATCACCACCCCATTCTTCCCCATCTTTGAAGCAAAGTTAATGGACCCCGAAAAAGCCCAGTCTTTACAGATTCCAGTGCTTTCACTCAGCATTTCTGGCTGTCTGAAGTCCCCTGATGCGAAGTCAAGACATTTGGGAAGTCTGAACCTCTCCTTCCATTTCCTCCTCCTTTTTTGGGGGGAGTCAAGGTAGCAATGTGTGCATAAGCGCATAAGCACTGCTGGGGGTGTCCATCACTGTGGCCAAGTAGTTATTCTGGATCAGGACTCACCAGGGGAGTTGTTTTTGAGTGACAAATCCTCCCCAACCCCACTCTCCCGTTTCTGTGTCAGAGTTGTTGTTTGAGAACATACTATGATTGACACGATGGTGAAGTTAATGGGACTGCTGTCATGTAAATCTGCACTTTACCCCCCCCCCCCATGTATTCCAAGGAAAAGACGTGAAGGGAAGGAGGCTGAGAAGGCCTGGAGTACTTGGCAGCTGGATTGTGAAGCTGTCATAAAGGAGCCAGACCTTTGGATACACGCTTATGTGCAGGGGTGAAAATGAAAAAAAGGATGCAGAAACAACTTGAATGATTGGCCATGAGGTGAGAGTGCAGCGAAGCTGGTTCTTGGTGTCAAAAATTCCCATTACAAAATAAAATGGTGTAATTAGAGGTGCAGCCAAGTCTGTAGTGTGACCACACAATAAAGTGTTGGTATAAACAATAAAGTGCTGGAATAATGGGCACCACTTGAGCCACCACAGCTCCATCATTGTGGTACACTTGCATATGTAAAGAGTACCATCAGACACCAACTTCTGCCTTCCATGCCCCAGTCATCACCACCCCATTCTTCCCCATCTTTGAAGCAAAGTTAATGGACCCCGAAAAAGCCCAGTCTTTACAGATTCCGGTGCTTTCACTCAGCATTTCTGGCTGTCTGAACTCCCCTGATGTGAAGTCAAGACATTTGGGAAGTCTGAACCTCTCCTTCCATTTCCACCTCCTTTTTTTTGGAATCAGGTAGCAATGTGTGCATAAGCGCATAAGCACCCCTGGGGTTGTCAATCACTGTGGCCAAGTAGTTATTCAGGATCAGGAGTCACCAGGGGAGTTGTTTTTGAGTGACAAATCCCCACCCCAACCCCACTCTCCCATTTCTGTGTCAGAGTTGTTGTTTGAGAGCATCCCATGATTGACACAATGGTAAATCTACTGAAGTTAATGGGACTGCTGTCCTGTAAATCTGCACTTTACCCCCCCCCATGTATTCCAAGGAAGAGAGGTGAAGGGAAGGAGGCTGAGAAGGCCTGGAGTACTTGGCAGCTGGATTGTGACGCTGTCAGAAAGGAGCCAGACCGTCGGATACACGCTTATGTGCATGGGTGAAAATGAAAAAAAGGATGCAGAAACAACTTGAATGATTGGCCATGAGGTGAGAGTGCAGCGAAGCTGGTTCAGGGTGTCAATAATTCCCATTACAAAATAACATGGTGCAATTAGAGGTGCAGCCAAGTCTCTGGTGTGACCACACAATAAAGTGTTGGAATAAACAATAAAGTGCTGGAATAATGGGCACTCCCCAACCCTGATACACACAGAAAACATTTTAACAATGAACACATGAAGTTGTCTTACACTGAATCAGACCCCTTGGTGCATCAAAGTCAGTATTGTCTACTCAGACTGGCAGTGGCTCTCCAAGGTCACATCACCTTCTACCTGATCTTTTTAACTGGAGATGCTGGGGATTGAACCCGGGGCCTTCTGAAAGTGAAGCAGATGCTCTGACAGTGAGGCACAGCCCCTCCCCGGTTCTATATGTCTAGTGTATTTTTAACCAAAAGAAGAATCATTTGGCTTTCAAATTGGAGCAGGACAGGCAATCAATGTCTATAGCATATCTCATGGATTGTAAAACCTTCATGGATATTGGTAATAAGGACAGCAGCAATGTGGAATGGCATATTATAGCCCAATGTCATCAGATCTCAGAAGCTAAGCATGGTCAGTCCTTGGATGGGAGAACACCAAGGAAGACTCTGCAGAGGCAAGCAAAGGCAAAACACCTCTGCTTCATCACTTGCCTTGAAAACTCTATGGGATCGCCATAAGTCAATATTTATTTATTTATTTTGATTGATGTATACCCCACCCTTCCCGCTGGAGAAGGCTCAGGGTGGCTTTTTGGAATCAGGTAGCAATGATGGCACTTCATGTCCAAGGTAAAAGGAACCCTAAGGCCATGACCCATGGAATTAAATTGCAACATTTTCAATCATCTCTCTATAATTTCTTGCCCTGTAAAATACATTTGGCCATTTAAAATGTTTTCCCACCACCACCACTCGAAATGTGGGGAAAGAGAGATTTCATTAGGAGAAGAGAAATCTATTTAGGAACAAGAAAAGACACACAAAAAAGACAAATAGTTGGGAGTACAGGGAAAGAAAAACCTTCGTCCTACATGTTCTTCCTCTCATTTAGATTGGCCTAGCTCACTGGAAGAAACAGGAAAATATTTTCTTACATTGCCGTGTCAAGGATGTCCTGGAAATGAAATTCCTTGAAAGAAAATTCAGAAAACCAGCTGGGAAACTGCGAGACAATTCCACCTATAAGAAGGTTCCCTGACTGATAACTCTCATGCATGCCAGGCAGAAAACTTTTCAAGAGACACATATCTACTTTGCATGGCATGGGAGGTGACAGAAGCAGCAATGTGACTACCAACAACACCAACTGATGGTGAAGTTTATCTGTGCCCATCTGAAGCCCCAGCCCCATTTACACCGAAGAAGCAGAAGCAGAGATTGGATTTACACCCTGCCCTTCACTTGAACTCTCAGAGCAGTTTACAATCTCCTTACCCTTCCTCTCCCCACAACAGACACCCTGTGAGGTAGGTGAGGCTGAGAGAGCTCTCTCAAGAAGTGCCCTTGACAGAACAGCTCTCAGAGAGCTTTGACTGACCCAGGATCACCCAGCAGCTGCATGTGGAAGAGGAATGGGGAATCAAACCAGGTTCTCCAGATTAGAGTCTGCCGCTCTTAAGCACTGCACCAAACTGGCTCTCTGCCCGGGATGGCAACTGATAATGCCAATATGCATCTTGAGACATGCCAATTGAAATGCTGAATGCCAGAGAAGATTTCAAAAACTAAGATTGCAAATCTGGGTTGTCCAAGTGATGTTGGAGAGGTAAAACTGACAGAGCCCTGCCTGTCTCTTTCACCTTTTTTTTCATTTCACAAAAGAATAGGAGATTTTTTATAAGCAATGCAACTTGTTTATTCCTTGATTTCTATCCCCTTCTGAAAAGCCACGGAGCTTTGGCCACATGTAAAAATTACAGTGATTTCAGTCATTCCAGAAAGAGATCATTATCTTTGTCAAATCTGCCTCTTGTCATTAGCTGCACTTCAGGGAAATAAAGGGGGTTGTGAGCAACACTAGACATGTCAATACTCTGGAAGTGTAATGGCAGCATTCCCAATAGCACTTTCTGCCACCCCCTCTAATCCTAGCCCCCTAGCCAAACCCCTATGTTCACATACCTCCTCTACTCCTTAGTGGGATATTATGAAATAGAGTCTCAAACAGTTGAGGTCCAAGGGTTTCTGGTGCTCTAGGTAGCCCCCAGTTTAATACATAGAAAAGTGAGAATTCATACTATCAAATTTCAGATGAAGACACAGAACATGTTTTTCTCCAGGCTGTGAGCAACACTAGACATGTCAATACTCTGGAAGTGTAATGGCAGCATTCCCAATAGCACTTTCTGCCACCCCCTCTAATCCTGGCCCCCTAGCCATAGAGTTTTCCCTTGTATGACCGTGGCCCCACCCCCAGCATGCCCGGCATCATAACGTCACTTTCCTGTGACGTGCACGCTGGGGCGGGGTTCCCCCCGGGGCCCAATTCCCCGGCGTCGGGGAACGGGCCTCTGGGGCAGGGGTTTTTCCACCCCCCGGGGGGACTTGGCAGCCCTACTCCTTGCCCCAGTTGTCAATGTCAGGAGTATCAAGTAATTTTGTCCCAGCTTCACCTGTGTTCCCCGCTGTTGGTCTTTTATTATCTCTCAAAGACATCAGTGGGAGTCATTCACATTTTGTGGAAGAAAGTAAATATACTTTCACACGGGAGGTTTAGGGCCAGAAGACAGATGGATCGGGGGTGCAGCAAACGGGTGCGATCCCACCGCAACATCTGGGAAGTGTTGCGCCTCCGTCCCCGATCCAGCCCTTCAGG
>NW_015172718.1:8249-39345 GCF_001447785.1 Gekko japonicus
GCGATCCCACCGCAACATCTGGGAAGTGTTGCGCACCCGTCCCCGATCCGGCCCTTCAGGCCGAAAAGCCGCAGTTAAAATAAACCACCTACAGAGGTGGGCTTACCAGAAAGGCCGCATCAAGCGCGGCCATGGGATCGCCGGTGCATCCTTCTGCGCATCCGAGTCTCCTGGCTGAACTGTGCATGCTCACACATGCGCAGTTCGGCAGCCTCCCTCTCTGTTCCGTGGCTTCCCCCGGCATCTGATCGTGCCAGGGAGGAAATGCGCGGCTGCTCAGGGGATCTATGTGATCCCACCGCTGCGTGTTTCTTTTGGTGTGGCGTTTAAACAGCCGCACTTTCCCCGTACTTCCCCCCCATGTGGCAGGGGCCATAATATGTCACACTAGGAAGCATTCCAATAGCACTCGTTGGACTGGTAGCTTGATCAAGGTGACAGAAAGCAGTCATGGTCCAGGAGTTCTGTGATCCAAAGACAACCCCCAACACACTGGGATCGCTGGAATGGACTCCCCAAGGTGAATCCCCAGAGGCGTACTTGCTCATATTATCAAGAGCCCCATCAATTAATGATTCTACATGACAATGGAGGTACCTTACCCACCACAAGGTAACAGAATACAGGAATGTAGACCAGGTGCTTTAAGAACACCTGATCTGCTGCCAAGAGGAGCCTAAGGTAGCTTGACAAGTATGGAGGCCTATAAGAGTTCAATGACACATTGGCAGTAGTGTTACCTCTAAGCTAAGTTAGTGTGAGCTAGCTCACAGTTTTTTTTAGCTTCCAGCTCACACATTTTTGGCTTAGCTCAGGAAGGATGGCTCCAGAGCAAACTAATCTATGGAGTAGCCAAATCGCTCACTCACAACTTCAATGCCAGTAGCACACAAAATAGAATTTCTGCTCACAAGAGGGAGCATTGATTAGCAGGCATTTGAACATATTTTCTTATGTCTCAAAGGGTGTGTGTATGTATGTGTGTGGGTCATGGAATATTACGGTATAGCCTGATTTCATCAGATCCTGGAAACTAAGCAGAGTTGGTAGTTGGATTGGGGACTACCAAGGAAGACTCTTGCAGAAGAAGACAATGGCACATCACCTCACTTCCCTTGAAAGACCTTCTTGGGGGCACGATACGTCAGTCATGACTCACCAGCTCTTGCATGCATATGAAGGTATCCCACCATTCATAAGATGCAACGATCACTCAGGAAGATGCTGAGGGTCTTCATAAGTAAAATTATGAACTCTTACTAATACAGATTTGTAATAGTGATTGTGGAACCAGAGAAATGAGTTATTCTTAATTCATTCAGTGAAAAAGATGTTCCTTTATTCAGGAATTATAAATGGAATTACAAAGGGAATAAGGCAGATAAGTATCAGCAGACATATTTTGCTTTCTGCACAGTTTGATAAACCCCACTGTGGTATGTGGCTAATTTAATAAAGAACTGATCAAGAAGCAACACAATTACAATGGAGGATTGTCCTTAGAATACTACATGTTAAATAAAAATACTCATTAATCATGCAATCCAAAGATTACTTTATATGAATTTATTTATTTATTTATCAGCCATATAGTGGAGATGTTTCCTTGATGTGTGAGAAGAATGGATGGCACTGATACCTGTGATAGCCCAAGTTGGCTTATTGATATTTTCTGTATACCTTACATAAACCATATAATAGGATGGTTTCATTAATTCTTCCTCTTAATTATCTGATTCCTGTTATTCAGCTCAGGTCTCAGAACAATAATGTAGCATTTTGGGGAAAAAATACAGGCCAATAAGCCAGCACTGGATGTTAAGATAGAGAAGACCTCCACGGCTACCATGTATTTTCCTTTGGTGCTCAGGTAGGTTGGAATGAATGACAACCAAACACTGCAGAACACCAGCATGCTGAAGGTGATAAACTTGGCTTCATTGAAGCTGTCTGGCAAATTTCTGGCTAGGAAAGCCACAGTCAAGCTTATGACGGACAGAATTCCCATGTAGCCCAAGGAACTATAAAATAGGACGACAGATCCTTCGTTGCACTGGACTATGATCTCTGTGATCAGAGATTGCATGTCAGAATCTGGGAATGGGGGGGAGATTACTAACCATACTATACAAATGGCTGCTTCTATAAGGGAACAGGAAAGGACAATAGTGTTGGTCATTCTTTTCCCCAACCACTTCCTCATGTTGGATCCTGGTTTGGTGGCCATGAAAGCTACAACCACAGTGATGGTTTTGGCCAACACACAAGAAACAGCCACTGAGAAGATGATACAGAAGGCAGATTGTTGGATGAAACAGGTAATCTTCTCGGGGTGCCCAATAAAGAGCAAGGAGCAGAGGAAGCAGAGCAAGAGGGAAACGAGGAGATAGTAGGTGACATCCCGGTTGTTGGCCTTAACTATGGGAGTATCTCTGTGCTTAATGAAAATTGCTAGAGTCAATGATGTGATCAGTGAAAAAGAAAGAGCAAAAGCAGTCAAACTGACCCCTAAAGGTTCTTGATAAGACAGAAAGTTTAGACTCTTGGGCATACATCGATTACGCTCTGTGCTTGGATACTGATCCTCTGGGCACTTGATACAGTCTTCCATATCTGAGGAGTGAAGAAGGATATGTGTCCTATCAATTCACAGGTGTCTGAAGTCCAGTTATCATTACCATCTTTGCTATCAGATCAATAAGGGAGAGATGTTTCATGATATATATAATGGAGAAGGTATTTTGATATAATCTAACTCTGGCTTCTTTTTATCATCAATAACTATGACTCAGAACAATGTTTTGAAGGGTATAATGACTGCTTATTGAACCTTTCATTTCAAATGAGGCATAGGGCATGATGTGCTAAACCTGATTTGGTTCAGCAAAGGGAGGGTAAGGAAGAAATTGTCACAGACGCGCTTGGGCCAGGCTCAGACTTGGGAAAAGACTCCTAAGAAGATGTACAGGAGAAGCTGGGGCACCTTGGCGGCAGATTGGGAGGCCTCCCATCAGTCCCTTTCATTGCCTGCCAATACTTCATGCACCCATGAGAGGAAATGAGAGGGAAAATAAAAACATGCCAACTTTGCACCAGTGTGCTTGTGTCACTTTTGGGAAAAAATTATGCCCATTTGAATCTCCTCTTCGATCCTGGAAACCCCTATGATCATTGGTTAGACGCTTCTCCAATATTAATACAGTCCTTTTAAAAGCAACAGCTGACATGTAGCACAGTTCTTGCATAGTACTCATTTATACCAACAGGGGACAAAGGCTTAAGTTTGCAAGAGTCTATGATTATTATTTCTGGTCATATAGTTACCAGCCGCTTTTCCACTTCCTGGAAGACGCTTGGATATCACTTGCTGCTCTTACTACGTTGACCATCATCTTTTTAAAGGATGTTTACTTTTACAAAGTTTGCCAAAGTCCCGAAAACTTGCTCCAATGCTTAACTGCCTCCTGTGATCTCTCCAATATAGTCCATTGCCACTTTTAAACATGCCCCTCCTTCTTCTAGCTCCAGAAGACACTTTCTCTAGTGATTCCCTGGGACAACTACCCCTCACTCCCATAGGACCAGACCCAGAAAACACGGTCTTCCCTAGGGTCGCCAACTTCTAGATGGGGTCTGGAGTCCTCCCAGTATTACAAATGATCTCCAGACTAGACAGATCAGCTCCCCTAGAGAACAAAACAGAAGCTTCAGAGTGTTCACTCTGGCCTACCATCCCTGCTGAGTTCCTTCCCCTCACCAAACTCCACCTTCACCAGGCACCACCCTCAAGCAGGGTTTTCCCAACTGTGAGTCTGCAACCCCATTCTCCCCAAATCTGGAAGGACTAATGGAGACAATAGTCTATGTGGAGGTAGCACAATGATGAAGGTCCAGGCATGCAACCCAAAACCCAGAACCAAGTCAGATGCCTGCTCAGGTGTATGTAGGTGTAGTTCCTTGCAGGACTGGCTCTCAATCAAACCTCAGCTGGAGCAGGTAGGGTTTCTTTCCCTTTCAAGGTATTGCAGCCCTGGTCAAGTTTGAATATTTTCTGATTCAGCCGTTTCATGGGAGACAGTGGATCCCTATTCCCTACTAAACTTCCAGACAAGGATATATCAAACCCCAGAAAGGGACCTCGACTTCAGAGCAGCCAAGATGGGCAGACTGCCACCTCCAAGCACAGTGTTGATCCCTGCTCCAGAGAAGTCCATTGTAGGGTTGCCAGATGAGGGCCGACAACAGGCAAGCATTTCAGGGGGAAGGGCCAGGGAAATGCAAACTGCTATCACTCCAAAAGTGTGATGCCACTTCTAGTAAAAAAGGGAACAGGCACCCTTACATTGATGTGGCAATCTAGGATTGTACTGAAACATTATGGTTTTACCAGGTATGCAGTAAAAGTGACAACACACCATTTTTACCCATCCCCATGCCAAGCGGCAGTGAAGATCCATGGATAACCGGGGTGGGGTATATCCTGTTATAGCAGGTGATCTGGCAGCCCTAGTCCATAGGACTACGCTGCAAGATGCTTATAAACACAGATGCTTACGAACATACCTCCCCCTCTCCATTCAGGCTTCAGCTGTCTACCCATCCACAATTTAAAATAATGGGGGAGTAATCAGTTGCCTTTGAGGTTTGACAGATCCTCCCCAATACTTCTGAAATTGGCTATTTATGGGGGATCTCTCTCTCTCTATCTCGTCTTGGTTGTTGTGGCACTTTGGTGTACGTGGTAAGCAGTGTTCCCTCTAAGCTGAGTTAGTGTGAGCTAGCTCACAGTTTTTTAGCCTCCGGCTCACACATTTTTGTCTTAACTCGGGAAGGATGGCTCCAGAGCAAACTGATTTATGCAGTAGCCAAATCACTCACTCACAACTTTAATGCCAGTAGCTCACAAAGTTGAATTTTTGCTCACAAAACCCCACAGCTTAGAGGGAACATTGCAGTGTTCATTCTAAGCTGAGTTAATGTGAGCTAGTGGTGGTAAGATATGGCTGGCCATATGGTTAGGCCATATCTAGTGATTGCAGGAACAATCTGTGTTGTTAGAAAACAGGTAGGGCTAACTGGCGAACATCCTCAGACCTCTAAGAATGAAGGGCTGTCCTAATGCAGTCCATCATTCATTGAAATGGCTGGGGGGGGGCTGTGGAGGATACACCTCAGTACTGGGCACCATTAGCTTCTTCAGTGGCATGTTGTGGGAGGCAGTGACTTCCAGTCACATGATGTGTTGTTTTGGATAAATGAGGGCAGTGTTAATGGTGGCCAGGTTTGAAGCTAGGGTGGCATTGCACAAATGCTGGCAGCTGATTTGAGTTTGAGGGGTGCAAATCAGCTATTGAATTTTGTAACAAAGCCAAGTTAAGCCAATCTCTTTGGGAGTGCTAGAACAATGAGGGATCTGGTTCATGGGGTCGTGAAGGGGTCGGACTCGACTGTGTGACTGAACAACAACAAGAACAATGAACATATTAACTGGATCATCAAAGTCAGGATGGGCACAAGGTGGCCACACATCACCTACCCTTTTGGTTTGTGATCTTCCCTTCTGGGCACAGAGCACAATCATAGCAGCAAAACTTTTCCCCTTCCTTCTTTTTCTTCTGGTAGCCAGGCTTACAGTGATCATTACACCGAGACAGGGGTAGCCCCTATCCAAAAATATGAAAAGTTCAAAGCCAGCAGTTCATTTATTTTAACTTTATGGATTGCCCAGTTCCTGAATGCACACAGCTCTGGGTGATGAACATCAGAAGTTAAATGCATCATGAACATTATTTAAAATATAATAAATATATCATATGTTGGAATCGAATTTCACAGAACAGTAGGGGTTCAGTGACCTGCTACTATAGTTCTGATAAGGTTATTAGTTTTGTAGCATCTCTGTTTCCTGAGGAAAATATTGTAAACAAGGAAATGAAATTCATTACTCAGTCTTCACTCCACTGCGCAAATGTTAGCTGGATTTCTCACAAATCCTCCACATTCTAATGAAGGCACGGAGAAGATTTTGTAGAGTTTACAAGTTTCAACTGTTGTCAGGAATACAGCTATTTGGCAGTTTGAAGTCAAATCTCTCATTATTTGTGGAAAGTGAATTATAGCGCTTTCTCAAAGGCCCAGCACATGGACTTTTCAGTCATCTAAATTAATATATCTAATTCTCAGCATGGCCAGATCTGTGGATCATCTGGACACTGGAGACAAGACAGATGTTTCTGCAAACTGAAAAAAGTCCTAGATCTCCAGAAAAATCTGAAAGTTTTAAAAAATCCATTGCAGGGTTAACCCTCCCCCCCAAAATAATAAAAGCAGTCCCTGTACCTTTAGCAACCACAACAGTGTTGACAGCCTTCAAGCCTTGGTTTCTATGAGTAACAGACCAGGGGATAATGCAAGACCCTTGCCAGGGAGGTCTCATCAAGACCAGGCCTGGTCACAACCACCAGGCAACTTCCTACCACCCAACTTGCATGACTCACCCAGGCCTGGCTGCTTGCTACAGCAAGCAGTTAGAGTTTCAGAATAGGTTCTGTTAGAGTTTTGAATCCTCACTCTGCCACTGGATCACCTTGGGCAAATATGACAAAAGGAGCTTTTACTCTCAAAAGCTTATAGCCTGAAAATCTTGTTGCTCTCTAAGCACTACTGGACTTGAATCTTGGGCTAATCACACACACTCAGCCTAACCCACCTCACAGATCATGAAGTCAAATTTAAGGAAAGGAGACCTATGTAAGCTACATTGGGTCCCCATTGTGGAGAAAGGCATGGTATAAAAGAAGTAAATAATATAGATATATCCAATGCTACAGTAGATAAAAGGTAAGTTGTCTAGGCAGTGGGAAGGAGAGAAGGAAATATGAGGACATGGGGATTGCCAGGTGGGAGGGAAGAGGAAATAGTGTGGTCAGAGGGACACGGGAAATTGAGATGCCTCGCACAAGTCCTTGTTTTCCCCCCACCATGCCACTGGGCCCAGTGGTTGGTAGCACACAACCTAACCATAGTTTCCCCAGGTATAGGGAGAGGAAAGGTGGGAAAAGTGAAGACATGGGCAGAATAAGGTAGGTGGGTTAGTGGTTGGGAAGGAATAAAGGAATCAGGAAAGAGGAGAGGGTACGGAGGGATTTTGGGGATGGGAAAGAGGGTAATAGTGGGATAATAGTGGGGGAAAGACAAATAAGATGTACCCAAGTCCTTGTGGGTTCCCAAGTCCCGACTTGTACCTTATAAACCTCACCTCATTAAAATGTCTCTGCCAGACAATTCTGTCATCATAAATTATGAATTTTTCCCCTTCAACAGCATTGGGATCCACTCTTCCAATGTTCACCATCCGGAAGGATTTATTTGGGAAAGTGACCAAGTTCATTATGTCCAATCTAGCTTCCGTTCCTCTGTCATTATTAAAGGTTATTGTTTCACCTGCTGAGTTATTAAATGAAACTCCTTGAAGGAATGGGTGGACCTAGTTGACGGAGAGAAAAGGCACAAATATAGAAATGTCCCCATGCCAAGATTTACAGAGATTGTTCGTTGATCTCTATTGCATAGTTTTATCTAGACTCAGATTGTTAAGGCAGCTATTTTGCAATGCAATCTCAGGAGTACCCTGATGGATCAGACCAGTGGTCCATCCAGTCCAGTATCTTGTTTCACTCAGTGATCAACTAGTTCCTCCGGAGGACCCACAACGGCGTACAGGCCAAGGCCTTTCCTCAGCGTAGCTTCCTGGCACCGGTATTCAGAGGTTTACTGCCTTTGAATGTGAAGATTTGGTCCATGAATCTCTCTAATCCCTGTTTAAGCCATCCATGCTGGTGGCCTTCACTATGTCCATTAGTAGTGAATCTCACAATCTCTTTATTTATAGCATGGAGAAGTACCTCTTTTTCTCCATCCTTAATCTGTTGCCTACAAGCTTCATCGAGTGCCTGTACCTAAAATACAGGACAGTGAGAAAAAAAAGTTCTCAGTCGATTTTCTCAATTCCTTGCATCATTTTATAAATCCTTATCATGTTCCCTACTTACTCGTCTTTCCCCCCAAAAAAGGATTCTTTAGTCTTTCTCCAGGCATTGCAGCCACTTAATTGTCTTGGTTGCCTACATTTTTTCTTCAATCCTTCTATCCTATGTCCTGTTCTTCGAGGCTGCCTTTTTTGTTGTTGCTGTTCAGTTGCACAGTTGAGTCCGACTCTTTGCGACCCCATGGACTGTATCACGCCAGGCCCTCCTGTCTTTCTTCATGCTCCGGAGTTTGCTTAATTTCATGTTTGTTGCATCGATAACACTGTCTAACCATCTCACCCTTTGCCATCCCCTTCTTCTTTGACCTTCAATCTTTCCCAGCATCAGGGTCTTCTCCAGGGAGGGCTCCCTTCTCATTTGGTGGCCAAAGTATTTGAGCTTCAGCTTCAGTATCTGGCCTTCCAGGGAACAGTCAGAGTTGATTTCTTTTAGGATTGACTGATTTGATCTCCTTGCAGTCCAAAGGACTCTCAAGAGTCTTCTCCAGCACCATAATTCAAAAGAATCTTTTCTACGGCACTTGGCTTTTCTTATAGTCCAACTCTCACAGCCATACATTACTACTGGGGATACCAGGCTACCTTGTACGTAGGTACAATTCTACCACTGGTCAGACACTGTGCTATCCCTTTTCTCCCTTTTATTGCTCTAACTCATCAAAGGAGGGATGGGAGCATGCATGCATGTGAAGGATTATTTTCTATCCCCCCCCCATCTGCTAACCCTCAAGCTTGGCCAGCTGTTTGATCGCTGCATGGGTCAGGGCTCATTTCCTGCAGGAGTGCACAGGAGCAGAGCTACAGCAGTAAGGAGCCCAGGGGGTGGGCATATGCAACAAGACCCACCTCCTGCTCCCAGCAGCCCTCAGTCAGAGCAAGCAGCAGCCAGGTAAGTTGCAGAGCCCCCCCGCCCCCAGTCCAAAACAGTCCAGTGGCACCTTTAAGACCAAGTTTGTTCAGGTACAAGCTCTCCCTCCTCTGCGAGGACAGATCTGCACATCCCCCCCCAATAGCTAGCAATCCAAAACAGTCCAGTGGAGCCTGAGCGGTGGGTTTTGCCTTCTGACACACTTCCAGTGATGTCAGAGGGTGTGGCATATGCAAATAAGTTATGCTAATGAGCTCCTGCACCTCTTTTTCTATAAAATGACCCCTGGTGTGGATGCATGGCTAGGCCCACAGGTGAGCAGTTTAATTACATCCTGTGATCTTTAAAAGGAACAACAAATCTGTCCTAGAGGCTACTATTGGAAAATGGTTTCCATTATGTTGCCAAAAGTTCTTGATTTTGCAATGGTTCCCTCTCTGGAATTTGTTCCTTACTTATGTGGTTTCAGTAACAAAACAACAACAACTAAAAAGAACTATGGATGCCTACTTTATATATATATTAGCTAAAGTATAGGAGGTTAAAATAATTCTTACCGGGAAATTGTTCACTGACAAAGTTAAAGCTTTTCATTTAAATAATGAATTGTCTGCTCTGCAAAAGAATTAAGATTTCACTAGATGTAATTTCATTTCACAAAATACCATAAAATACATGGAATGAACCTTGTAAGGTTTTTCCTTTTACTTTACCTCTGTAAGTGTATATGTAACTATAAAATAAAACAAAATATATCTCCCCAAAGGTGGGGTTATTTATTTAACAAGAAAACACTCCTATTATCCAAGAACTCAAAAAGGCATTGGAATACACACTGGAAGAAAGAAACAAGTGTTAGAGAAACCAAGAAAAGAACCCACAAGAAGCACTAAATAGATTTGACCTTGACATTTCTCCCTGAGAAATGGACACAAGACAGCTGGGGCCTGTAAAAATAGAAAATGGTGCTTGCTGACTTCACTCAGTCCTCCTGTTGCTGATCCACAGATTTTCTCAGGCTGCACTGAGTGAGAAGACTCTTTCAACTCTTTCAGCTGGGAGGGTTCTTTTTTATCTATCCTGAAATGGGACTTGAATCCCCATGGTCCCCACCAGCTGGTATCTTACTAAAGAGGACTCTGGTGCTCCCCTGCCTTTGCCCCCCCCCCCAGGCAAGACATTAAAAATAATCCATCCTATCCCTTAGTGTGGCAGCCATTGCTTCACCTTTCACCATAAATGTGGGTGCTTTCCTTCCTCTGGGTAATTTTATTCCTTGATTCCTGTACTACCTGAGGCTGCTGGGGTTGCAAGATCAGATTGTGTTATTCCGGAGCACCCCATGTGCCTAAGATGCAGGGACCATCTGCCATACTGCCAGCAAGAAACAAGGTGGATGATGGATTAGCATCTGTTGGTACCCGCAGTGGTTAGCGAGATTGAGCCAAATGGGAGATGCAATCACAGAGTGGAGGCTTTCCATGGCAAAGCAGTAAAGAGTATGGAAGTGCTAGTCTTCTAGCAGGACATGTTCTTGTATGGTCAGATGGTGTTGGTAAACCAAAGAGAAGGGGAAGGTGGAGCAGAAAAGTGAGGGAGTCTGTCTGGACAGGGATCCAGGAAGGCTGAGTAACTTCTCTCCCACATGCACAGAAATCAGCTTGCAAGAGCTGCTCAGCCAAAGAGGCAATGGAATGTGATCCTATTGATCCTATTAGGATATATGAACAAAACAGCCCCACCCTCATTCTGACAAAACAGGAGAAGATTCAGTTTGTGGAAGCATTACCTGCCATGGCTGGACATCTTTACAATCCTTGATTAATCTTTGCCTGGATCTGGAGGAGTATATCAGTTGCAAAGAATGTGCTATGGCGTAGACAGCATTATAGATGGTGTAGCTTTGGCCAGTCATGTGCATTTCAAAAAGTGGCCCTGGTAGGCTCTTCAGCCTCTCCTGCCCAGTACATGTATCATTAGAATCCATGGACTCCAGGGCATTGGAAAATGTACAGTCAAATGCTTGCTCCCAGAAATCCTTGAAGAACCCATCTCCATGTTTCCCAGGAGGTTTTATATCCTGAAGGAATTTGTGGAATTCTAGAAGCTCATTTGAGTGAATTTTGAAAGCAATAGCACCATGGAAGAATTCAAAATCCCATGCCTTTTGAAGGCCTGACAAAGCAAAATCACCCTGGGCTGTCATGACCCAAACCTTCCGATATGAGATGTTTTCCTTATATCTTGGATTGCCTATTAACAGAACAGTGTTAAGTCCTGAACACGTCAAAGATTCTCCATAGAGGATAAATGCATTGGTTTTGCTATCCATGAAAGGTACGTATAAAGTTGAAAGTAAACTGGTGAGATCATAAAAGGAATCTGCATTTTCTCGATCTAAGATCTTTTTCGTGAAGGCCAAACAGATTCCATTCTGGGAGAGCAAGGGCTCCAGGACCTGCAAAAAATGATCTCCACCATCACCATCTGAAGCAAAGATGCCAACCCACGTCCATCCAAAATGCTGAAGCAACCAGACAATCCCCATATACTGATGGGACTCATTACGAACCTTATGAAAAAAGGAAGTCAATAGTGTTGCATCCTTCTCCTTGGGGGCAAAGGAGCCATATGGGAGCTAAAGAGAAAAGCAATTTTTTTTTTAGAGATGAGAATGGATGAAGGTCCTTTTTCATGTTGTCGTATGACCAAGTTTTCCCAAATCATTGGACTATTGTGCAATTTCTGGGAACAAGTCATTGGAAAATCTTAAAGAAGTATATTATACTACCCAGTCCTTCTTGAGACCCCACGGGCTCCAGGACCTGCAGAAAATGGTCTCCACCATCACCATCTGCAGCAAAGATGCCAACCCACGTCCATCCAAAATGCTGAAGCAACCAGACAATCCCCATATACTGATGGGACTCATTACGAACCTTATGAAAAAAGGAAGTCAATAGTGTTGCGTCCTTCTTCTTGGGGGCAAAGGAGCCATATGGGAGCTAAAGAGAAAAGCAATTTTTTTTTTTAGAGATGAGAATGGATGAAGGTCCTTTTTCATGTTGTTGTATGACCAAGTTTTCCCGAATCATTGGACTATTGTGCAATTTCTGGGACAAAGTCATAGGAAAATCTTCTATTGTTAGTATATTATACTACCCAGTCCTTCTTGAGACCCCACTGCCTCCACAGAGGAATTCTGCTGTGGGATTGTGGCTTACTATCATCCCCATCAAGAGAGCCTTCCACTTAGGGGCATCTAGCTTTAGACAGAAGTAAGCGGGTCGTAAGCACCCTTGCACTTCTCCTGTCCTCAAGGCCCCACATGTCTCTCTCGTCATCCCTGCCCTCAATTCTGGACCCCTTTTTAAGATGATGCCACCTAGTGGGCAAGACTCTTTCTTCCTCATTGGCCAGCCTTTCGGCCCCTTTTTAGAGAGGGACTACCATCCAGGATTGGCTCTGGACTCTCAGGGCAACAGCAGCTTGTGAGAGTTTGAAGCCCTACCCCAGCCCAACCCTGTTGGCTTGTCCATCATTGGTTCCAATGCTACATTGCCTCTCCAAGGCTTCAAAAGAGGCATGTCAGGTCATCTGAACTCCACCCCCTGGTGTCAGCTCCTAAGCTTGCTGTGGAGGCATCAGGTCAACCCTGGGCAATCCACAAGCTCGGTTGGGTCAACACAGCAGAGTTGCCACCTTTGGCAGACCTCTAGGAGGCACTTGTGGCTACCTCCTGTCCTTTGCCTATCATGGTGCTACCGTTGGTATCTTTGCAAGCTGCTGAATGGCTGCTGCTGCTGCCTCAATTCTGGATGGGATCTCCATACACTATGGCAGTCCTCTGGACATCTTCAGTCCCTGCAGAAACCTCCCCCCCCCCAAGCTAAGTCTAGGAGCCACGGGAGAGCCAGACATCTTTATATTTTTGCCATTTATTCATGCTTCTCCTTCTTCCAGTCCTCGTGTAGTCAATATTGAGGGAATGGCCTTGGCTTCTATTGTTAGCAGTCAGATGCCTCTTCTTGCGAGGGGCAGTTTATAGCTAGAATAACCAAAAGCACCCTTCATAAGATATCACCTCCAAATTCATAAATGCAGGGCACTGCGTGGCCCAAAACGAAACAAAATGGATGCCAGTTAGGAACAAGCCTGGGCAAGTGGTTTAGAAGTGTGCATAAGAATGGCTGACTGTCTACTGCCCCCTGTATGCCCTGGAGAGATGCATAATTTAGGACAATGGTCTCCCGAAACCCATTGACTCACACTTGAACTAATCCCATCAACACTCAGTCTTACTCCCCCTGCACCCATTTATCTTAATTAAGCAACAATGTAATCAATGCTTAATTCTATTCACTGAACCCATTAGCTTTTTGTGCCTGGTACTTGCAGGGTCATCAGACCTCTCCCACACCATTGTCCACCTCAGAAAAGCCCACTGAATTATTGTTTTTCGGGCATCTGGAACACCATGCTTCCCAGCAGTGTGTATTTGTGCCTTGGATCCTCCACATACACCCCTACTTTGTTGAGCTCTCTTCTCTTTTGAAACATTGGCTGTTTTGTTGTTTCTGCAGACCCCTTCAAGATTGGTAATTATTGCCCTTCCTTAAAATTGCTTTTACCTCCTCCCCCCTGTGTTTCTCTTAGTTAGCTCTTATATGTGTGCTTATCATGTGCATTTTGTTTTATTCTTTCTCTTTTGAATAAAAACCTTTCTGGTAGAACATCTGCCTTGTTTTTTTTGAGAGTTCTCTTACAGGAAAATCTCCTCATCCCAGGCAGCCCTCTTGCTCTATCTTCTTATCCCCTAATTAACTAGGAGATCACCTCTTTGGGTAACAGAGAGTCAGTTTGGTGTAGTGGTTAAGAGCATGGACTCTAATCTGGGAGAACCGGGTTTGATTCCCCACTCCTCCATATGGAGCTGCTCGTGTGACCTTGGGTCAGTCATAATTTCTTTCAGAGCTATTCTCTCAAGGGCAGTTCTTGAAAAACCTCTCTCAACCCCACCTACCTCACAGGGTGTCTGTTGTGAGGAGGGGAAGGGAAGGGGATTGTAAGCCACTCTGATACTCCTTTGGGTAGTGAAGGGCAGGGTATAAATCCAATCTCTTCTCTTAATAGTATGCCCAGTTTGTTGGTCTTCCAGGGCAACAGCCTAGTTTCTGTGTGAAACAGGATGTTGAGCTAGTTGGACCAATGGTCTGTTTGAACAGGGGTTGTCTTATGTTCTTAATCCTAAGGAAAAGAGCACAACATGTGAAATATCACCCATGCACAGATCCTACCTGTGGAATCTTGTAAAGATGTAGGATGTTTGCCATATAGAATGAAATGTCAGAGTCAAGTCCCCCAATGATAGCCATTACATTTTTCTGCATGTCACATTCATAGTTTGGAAAATATCTATGCAATTTGAACAATAGATCCAGAGTAGTACGATAAGTCATCCTCGCCTCATAGCAGCTGTCATAGATGTGGAACCCAAGAGTGATGTTGGACAAGATCTTGGGATTCTCATTGATCTCATTGACTGCAAACACCAAGGCCAGGACGTGCTGGTAGAACTTTGGCAGCATTTTGAAAGGAGAGTTCAGTGTCCTTTGTTTAGTGTATCTAGGGTCCTTTGTTTTGTGTATCTAGGGAACTGAGCTTTTACCACTGAAAGATTTACCTGCAATTTTTCCGTTAGTGTTCACAATGCCAGTGTTCCTTTGCTTGCTTTGCTACCCTATGGAGGCAGCTATATATTAGAAGAAAAAGTTTGCTCCCACTTTGATTTTTATGGTCTTCAGCTGAGAATAGTTAGCATTTCAAGCCCAGTCTCAAGAAATGTGTGGGTAAAGATCCTTTAAAAGTAAACCTTCCACCAAATCTTCACTGATCAAGCTTGAAAACTTCATAGCAGGATACAGTAAGAACAACACTTTAAGTATCTTACTCTAAGATTATCATTACAACAGTACAAATCAAGATTACTACTACAGTTTGCGTCTCTTGCATGAAGATCTGCATCAGACCTTCAGAATGTGGTCTGCTAGCCCTTTCCAGACAGGCTAAAAGCTATAGTTGTGGAACATCTGGTACAATTGTTCCCTGTTTTTCATTAGCAAAATGTTTTTTCTATCTATCATCCATCTATCTTACCTACCTACCTATCTGCCTACCTACCAACCTATCATCCATCCATCCATATCTATCTATATCTATCTATCATCTATCTATGAGAGGAGTGGGGGGTGGATTCAGTTTCATTTGGCAATTTCCACCAATTCTTCCTTCCACTGAAGATCTCCCTTGGATTCCTTCTCATGGTCCACTACCCCCAAAGAGCATCAGCTCAAGGAGTCAATGGACTACAGTGAGAGGGAGAGGCAGAACTGATCTGTTCTGTTGATGGAAAATTTAGTCTGCATCCAACCATGAAACCAAAGAAAAGAAAGTGGGGGAGACATTTTCAAAATTTAAAATCTGTGATACAGAATGATAGCAAACACCCTTTTCATTTTAAAAAAATCCAGATGTTGAGAACACAGTGCAAAAAGAGAAACATGTTTCCGAAAAACGATAAAAGTCCCAACAGCAGCATCCTAAGATTTTAGCATTAGAATAAAGAAGACAATGTGCTGTTTGAGAAGCAGAGAAGGAAATCATGAAGGATATTGAGAAAGATCTAGGAAGGAAAAACAACAACAAACACCACAAACTGATAACAGAGATTTCGCTGAGTGGAAAGATGCAACTGGGGGGAGTATGATTTTTTTGGGGGGGACACCTGGAAATGGATATGTGTTTCATACAAAAAGCACAACTTTTGAAAATCCCTGGATGGCCCAAGCTGACTTGATGTCATAAGGTCTCAAAAGCTAATAAGAGTCATCCTTGGTTAGTACTTGGATGAAAGACCACTAAGGAAATCCAAGGTCATTATGCAGAGGCAGGCAATAGCAAACCATTTCTGAACATCTGTTGCCTTGAAAAACTTATGGGGTCACCATAGATCAGCTGTGACTTGATGGCAGTTTCCATTGCCACGTTTGAAATTGCATGCTGCCTGAATTCTGTTTGGGAGCTGTATTTTAAATCCGGCTGAGGATATACCCAATATTGACAGTTTTAAGAACATAAGAGAAGCCAATGTTGGATCAGGCTAATAGCCCATCCAGTCACACAGTGGCCAAAAATACCAGGCGGCATCAGGAGGTCCACCAGTGGGGCCAGGACACTAGAAGCTGCTGGCAGCTTTCTATTGTTTGTCCCTTGGTCAGTTGCCCTTTGTTACCGTAATGCAAGGATCAGAATTCTCTTTCGTGAAGTTATATAGAGATTGTCTTTCACACATTTTCTCCACACTTCACAATTTGTATGTGCTTGAATTTGAGGACGTTTTTATTTGTTACCTTCATTTTTGTCCATTTCCCCACAACCTCATAAAGTTGCTCTGTATAGAATTTGCAAACTTCTACCCACAGAAAAATGTGGTGTGACTTTTCTCCTCCTCTGAAAATATCTCCTTATGCCTCCCACTCATCCTCTAAAATATAAAAAAGAAGGGGGGGAACTCATAAACAGAGCAGGAGACATGTGTTTCAGAAAGAGCTGAGAAGAAGAAGAAGAGAAGATGTTGGATTTATACCCCAACCTTCACTATCCAAAGGGCTTACAATCCCTTTCCCTTTCCCTCCTCACAACAGACATCCTGTGAGGTAGGTGAGGCTGAGAGAGCTCTGAGAGAAACTGCTCTTGAGAGAACAGCTCTGAAAGACTTTATGAATGACTCAAGGTCACACTATCAGCTGCATGTGGAGAAGTGGGGAATCAGACCCAGTTCTCCCAGACTAGAGTCCCTGCTCTTAACCACTACACCAAACTGGCTCTGAAGAAGGATTTTGTAGCAAAGACAGCCTATATATATGCCTAAGGCATGTTAAAAAGATTGTTATGGTTCAAATGAAGCAAGAGAAAATGTTGATTCCTTACTGTGGTAACGTGAACAACTCCTGAGAAGGATGACCATTGAAGGTTAATTCAAGGATTTGGGAAATGGACAGAGAAGCAATCCCTCCGATTAGGATGTCCCCTGGCTGGTGCCATTCATGTAGAATAGGGATGGAGTCCTCCATGGGACACTTTCTAGTTTCTGCTTCACATGCTGTTGGAAGCAGATTCAGCAGCGCTACTACCAGCCTGATATCTGCATGCAGCATTACTCTCTGTCTATATCTTCAACCTGATTTAATCAGGCTGTCTTGACTCTATGAACACACTTCTTAATGTATAAGTGAAATCATCAATACAATGCAAATGCAGGTCTTGAATATTCTGAATTCAAGTCCGCTATCACAGGGCAAAATGTAGAAGTTCAAACTGACAAAACATCTGCCTATTCTGCTCTAGGAGGTTTTAGTGGAAAGGGGAGTTTTTATTACTATTTTCAGACTTGCTTATTCATTGTTTGCTAGTTTCTTGGTCAATGAAACTAATTGCAGAGATGTAATAATTGTGAAGGGAGATAATTGCCTCTGCAGAATTTGGATAGCAGGATATTCCCTAGAGCAGGCCTTTCGTCTCACCTGTTACCTTAGTTAGGGCTGCAGGCTGATCATTGGCAAATTGTGTGGGGGGGCACACAGGAACAGAAGGATTTGGTGCATGACATCACTTCTGGCAGATATCAGAAATGACAACAAATTGCTGGTATGATGTCAAGGTGACCCTCTAGGATGTGTGCAAAACTTTTACATTGTGGTCATGCCGGCAATCTGACATCATTTCTGAGTATTCACCGGAAGTGACATTACATTTCTTACATGGTTCGGGGGTTGTTGTTTTTTTTAAATGCTGATGAGTCAAAAAAGGGGGAGCAGAAGATCTCTCTACACTTAGTGGAATGTGAAGCCAGAAGTCACTTCCAGGTCTTCATAGTGAGCAAACTCTATGTTGATTTATGTGGAGTCAGATTCTAAGCATGTTTCTTCCACCCAATTGAATTCCATTAAACTAACTTACTTGCACATGTGCTTAGTGTTAGACACTTAAGTGCTGGCCTGTTGGGGGGGGCAGGTTGTGTGCTGAGGAAAGGGGATAATTTGCAGAATGGAGAGAGCTGTTCCTTGGGGCAAATGGTAGCTTTGGAGGGTGGGCTCTATGGATTCAAATCCCGGATAAGACCCCTCCCATCTCAAAACTCCACCCTCTACAAGCTCCACCCCTCAATCTCTGGGAATTGCCCAAGCCAGAGTTGGAGGCTTGTTGCTTTAGAGAAGAAATAGATGTCCTTTATTGTTAAGAGACTTCATAGGGAAACAGTAAATGTAAGGAAATATTGTAGCCATCTATCTGAGCTAGGGGAGAGAGGAATTGCAGAGAGTACATCTTACTCTCAGGACACCAGCACAATAGCTAATCATCTCTGCTTCTCACTTACTGTAGAAACCCCATTGCTGTGGTTGCCTTCATGATAATTGTGTTTACACACCACCTGCCCCCCCAAACAGGTAGCCATATGAATGTTTACATCAAAAACAAGAAACCTAAATACTGCAGTGGAATGAGGTTTTGAGAGCTGGAAGTCGGCTCCATGAGATGAATGCATAGCCTACTTCATACCTCTGATGATGGGTTTTTACATATGGAATTTTGTCTGTGCATGTCCTATTGTGCATGTCCGATGATCCTCAGCAAAACGTTTTGTGGTGGCCAAATGGGACACTTTCCTCCCCCTTTTTGCCAGCAAAAAATCTGGTTGGATCCAGCCCCACGACAAAACTATCCAGTTCAACATATGTATGAGCTGCAAATGTCCCAGAAAATACTTAATCGACTCAAATCTAGCTGTAAAAACCACCTGATATCCAAAGATTAATTTGCCTCCTAACTTTGAATTTAAAAGCTGAGATACCAGCGTGTGTACTTAACTAATTGTATTGATGGCAGATCAGCATAATGTTAGTGCTTTCCTCTCTGTCTAGAATGCCTTACAACTAACAGATGGGCTCTTAGGCTACCAGTCCGCATGACACATCCATGATAATTACAAGCTACCTGACTCCACATTTTGCTGGTGTCACTTTAGGCTGCATTTTTCTTGCCAGCACAGCTACGTATTATGGAGAAGTATTATACCTTATCCCTCCATTTTGGAGAGGGACTATTGCTCAGTGGTAGAGTATCTGCTTAGCATGCAGAAGTTCCCAGGCTCAATCCCTGGAATCTCCAGTTAAAAGGATAAGAAATCTGAATCATAGAATCAGAAAGTTGGAAGCCCTTTTGTTCCTGTGCTTAACATACAACTGAACTAGCAAAATCCCATCCCTGTGTGGAAGACACCTATGAAAAGGGGAGGAGTCAGAGGGGACAGAAACCTTTTCAAATTCAGAAGCCCAAGCCTATATCTGTTTTACTAGTAATTTCTTTAAAGATGCCAAACCCAGAACTGACAGTCATGTGGTGGTAAAGAAGGAAGAGGAGCAGATCCAGCACCTGGCCAATGGCATGCGAGTACTCTTGAGTGGCGGCTGATGGGCCAATGGCTGAGGGAGGGCATTTTACAGCCAATGGGAGCACATGGAATGTTGCCATTTTAAAACAGCTTTATATATAAGGAGAGATACACACATTTATCTGAATATTTAAATACCTTTTAAATATTTTGATTGATTGCCACATTTGGGGCCCTAAACTGGGTGTAAAGGTGGCATTCAAATATTTTCAATAGACAAAATACAACACAGTTACAGTAATATTGTGGGAAATGTCCAAAGCAATACTCATGACACATCCATGATAATTACAAGCATATTTTAAGAGCCAGCATTTTCTTCAACAAATGGACCAGATTCAACCTCATTCCCATAGGCTATCAGTAAATGTGAAATACATATGACATAAATACTGAAATGCAGAAAAAATATGATTCCTGGACTGAGGGATAAAAGCCTGGAATTGCTCCCTAAATGTTACCAACTACATTTAGGAGAATACATTGCTGGGGGGGGGGGCAGTTACCTCATAATCACAATTTTTTTTTTACTTCCATATTTACTTTAAATTAATTCATCAGATGTTATGTATTTAAAGGTATATAATACCATGAAAAGATTAATTCTTTCTCTTTATTAGCTGCTCCTTTCTGTTCAGCTCCGGCCTCAGCACAATAATGTAACATTTTGGGAAAAAAATACAACCCAGTAATGCTGCACTTGAAGCCAAGATAGAGAAGATCTCCACAGCTACCATGTACTTCCCTTTGGTGCTCAGGTAGGTTGGAACAAAAGACAACCAAACACTACAAAATATCAGCATGCTGAAGGTGATAAACTTGGCTTCATTGAAACTGTCAGGTAACTTCCTAGCTAGGAAAGCTACAGTTAAAGTGATGATAGACAGGAATCCCATATAGCCCAAAGCAATATAAAACATGGTGACAGATCCTTCATTACATTCTGCCACTATCTCTTCATTCAGTGACTGCATGTCCAACTGTGGGAAAGGGGGAGATGTTCCTAGCCATGCCATACAAATGACTCCTTGAAGAAGGGAACAGGAAAGGACAATGGAATTGGTCAGCCTTTTCCCCACCCACTTTCTCATCCTGGATCCTGGTTTGGTGCCCATGAAAGCTACAACCACAGTGACAGTTTTGGCCAAGACACAGGAAACAGCTACTACAAAGATGATTCCAAAAGCAGATTGTCGAAGAAAGCAGGTCGTCTTCATAGGGTATCCAAGAAATAATAGAGAACAGATGAAGCAGAGCAAAAGAGAAACAAGAAGGGCATAAGTGATGTCCCAGTTGTTTGCTTTCACTATGGGGGTATCTCGGTGCTTAATAAAAATTCCCAAAACCAAGACTGTGATCAGGGAATAAGAAACTGCAATAGAACCTAAACTAACTCCTAAAGGCTCTTCATAGGACAAATAGCTTATCACCTTGAGAATACATTGATCTTGGTCCTTGCTTGGATAGTGGTCTTTTGGGCAATTCATACAGTCAACTGAATCTGAAACAAAAAAAGACAAGCACAGCACCAACTCAAGTGAGATTTGAAGGTAGTTAAAACATTCACATTTTAAGAGAGATCTGTTTGGGTGCATTCAGATGGTATGCTGAGAGTCGGTTAAACTGCTCCAGTTCTGACCGGGTTATATTTGATCTGGATAATCACGCTCACACTTACCTCCCTTATCCCCCTTTACCGCATAGTCACAGCGCTCCCCACAGTCTACACTACCAATGCGTGGGAGCGTGTGTCGGAGGTTTTTAATTTTTTCCCCTCAGTTTGCGCCTGCACATAGGGGCTCATCCATAGAATGGGGGGAAACTATCATGGCACATGTGCAAAACCACCAGGGCAAATCAATCCAACCCCTCCAACAAAAGACTTCCCTTTAAACTTTTGACCCGAAAATGGTCTCCATGAGATCCCAAACTCATCTAAATGGTAAAACAAGTCACCATTTAAACTTTAGTTCAATTAACACAGGAGCAGAGCTCTACCTATGCACATACCACCGATGCTAAAAAAATAGCCGGTGAAAAGTGGAAGCCTTGGACTTCCATGGCAGCTTTCCAGAGGGGAGGGGTTAGAAGCACCCGGAAGTGGCTCGACACCACAGGAGTGATCAGACACTGGAAACTGTGGCTTGAAGCAGGAGAATCAGGAAAACACCAGAGGGAGAAGTGGTATCAAAATACTCCGGTTTAAAGGGGGTTTTGAGCCGGAAAGTGACGTCTGGGGATGATGCGCAGATGTTGGTGTGTGAACGTGCATATAAAATCCGTTATTGAAGCATGCCAAAAGCAGTTCAAACAGAGTGTCTGAACGCACCCATTATGTGTTTGAAAGTCATTGTCTGAAAAGGCATTTTATACTATTACATTTCAATGTAATTTTTAACTCCTGTATGTGTATAAAGCATTTTAACTCCATTTCGCAAAACTAATCAAATACATTTGATTTCAGTAAATTTTGGAAAGGCATCACAACCATTTGTTCCTATCAATAAATGAAGAAACATGCTGGTTTATACATGTCATTCTAATCTTGGCTTTTAAGGGACTTAGAGCCGCTTAGAAAATATTGTGATGTTGTGATACCACTGAAGTTCTTAACTGCCATGGTCAGAATATGAATTTTTGTGTTTTACCTCTCTTTTGAGATTACCATTACAGCCAAAGAATTCTTCTGTATCTCATATTGTAATCTGTACAGGAGAGTTCCTCCTTCTTCCTAGCCCTTCTAACTTCTGTCCACTCATGTGGGTGCTGAGGCAGAGGCATGTAGAGGGTAAAAATGATGGCTTTAAAAGGGGGTTATACATATTTGTAGGGGAGAGATCCATCAATGGCTAATAGCCTTAGTGAATAAAAGGAGCCTGCAGTTTAACAGGCAGTAAATCTTTGAATACTAATGCTAGGAGGCAGCATTTGAGGAAGGCCTTGGCCTCTTATGCTCCCTTGACCCTCAAGGGCAACTGGTTGGCTGCTGTGTGAAACAAGATGTTGGGCTACATAGACCATTGTTCTGATCCAGCAGGGCATTTCATATGTTCTTATAATAATAAATGATGTGACTCAGCCTAATGGAGCTTTAGGTTTTCACGTGTTTTTAATCACGGATGTCTTAGAATTCTATGTTTCCCTACTCTGTCATCAGTAAAAGTTGGCTCATATTTACATGAACAATGATTAATTTTCCATCACAAATTCACTTCTCTTGGTGACCCACAGTTGAATGTGTGCATTGATAGCACTGGAAAGCATTTGGTCTGAAGGAATCATTTCCTCAGTTTCTAGTCCTGTGTAGAAATCCTTCTAATCTATTAGAAAGCTGACAGCGAACAGTGAGTTATTTGCATATGGTGGTAAATTATTTGGAAAATGATCATCAGAAGGTGCCCTGAATGGTAGGAAGTGTGGTGCACTACCAAGATACATCACCTACCCTTCTGCTCTGAAATCTTCCGTTCTGGGCAAGAAACACAATTGTAGCAGCAGAATTTCTCCGTTTCCTTCTTTTTCTTCTGATAACCAGGCTGGCAATAATCATTGCACACTGAAAGAGGCAGCCCCTATCATGAAATATGAAAGAAGCTTCAGAAGGAGGGGATTAGATATTTTACAAGATGGGGACCTACGATACTCGCGCGGGGGGAGAAGAGCTCTGTCTCCTCCATCCCCCCCACTTGATCTCCCTGAGGAGGCGGCAGCAAGGCCGGTCCTCCCCCCACCTGGCTCCGAGGTGGAGGTGGAGAGGCCGGTCCTTTCCCCCCCCTTTGCCGGGCTCGGCGGCGGTGGTGAGGCCGGTCCTCCCCCCGCCCGGCCAGCTCTGAGGCGGAGGCGGCAGAGAGGCCGGTCCTTCCCCCCCTTTGCCGGGCTCGGCAGCGGCAGTGAGGCCGGTCCTCCCCCCGCCCGCCCGGCTCCAAGGAGGAGGTGGCGCGGCGGCGGCGAGGTCAGCTACAGAGCGTTCCTTGCGCATGTGCACGGAATACTCTTGCATGGCGCGGCTTTTAAAAGCCGCGCCTTCTAGCGCCTTTTCCCCTGCGTGTGGCAGGGGCCGAAGTTTTCCTACTCTTTTGTCAGTAAAAAGTTGGTTCATATTTACATGAACAATGATTGATTTTCCATCACAAATTCACTTGTCTTGGTGACCCACAGCTGAATGTGTGCATTGATAGCACTAAAAAGCATTTGGTCTGAGGGAATCATTTCCTCATTTTCTTGTCCTGTGTAGAAATCCTTCTAATCTATTAGAAAGCTGACAGCGAACAGTGAGTTACTTGCATATGGTGGTAAATTATTTGGGAAATGATCATCAGAAGGTGCCCTGAATGCTAGGAAGTGTGGTGCACTACCAAGATACATCACCTACCTTTCTGTTCTGAAATCTTCCCTTCTGGGCAAGAAACGCAATTGTAGCAGCAGAATTTCTCTGTTTCCTTCTTTTTCTTCTGATAACCAGGCTGGCAATAATCATTGCACACTGAAAGAGGCAGCCCCTATCATGAAATATGAAAGAAGCTTCAGAAGGAGGGGATTAGATATTTTATAGTTAATCAGCTGAGGTGCAAGTGTGAAAATGTAAAACTATAGTTTGCTGGAATCGTTCCAGACATGCTTTAGAATGCCTACCTTGTTAAAAGTTCTTTGCCACACAATCATATCCTCTTGAATGCTGAACCCTTTTTGTCCAATAACATTTGGATTTACCCTTCCAATTTTCACCCTAATGAAAGACTTGTTTGGGAATGTTACCAGGTTTGTAATGTCAAAGCCTGCTCCCATTCCTCTCTTTTGATCCAAAGACATTGTTTCTCCAGCTGAGTTATTAAACAAAATGCCATGAAGAAAAGTGTGGAGCTATTTGAAAGAACAAAAGAAAGAACAAAAGAAAGAGAAGATAATCCAATCTTTATGCTAAAATCTACAATGGATTATTAATAATATGTACAACATAATTTGGCCAGTTAATGCAAGGTAAAACAACAACAACTCTGTGTATAACTTGTTGGTGCTTATAAGGTCATTGCATTGTGGAAACATTACCTTCCAAGGCTGGAAATCTTGAAGTTCTATTTTTTTCCTATTCATAATTTTTCTGTGTTTTGATCTGAGAGAGCCCATTGCATGGATAGCATGCGCAATGGCATAAACTGCATTGTAGATGCTGTAGCTGTGGCCACTCATGGTTTTTTCAAAAAGAGACCCAGGAAGGCTGTCCAGCTTTTCATCCCCAGTACATATTCCATTGTCTTCCATCCCACCCTGGGGATGTGAATATAAACAATCAAAGGCTTGTTCCCAGAAGACCTTGAGAAAACTGTCTCCGTGAACCCTGTGAGGTTTTATATCTTTAAGAAAATCTTGGAAGTGTAAAATCCCCTGTGAGTGTATCATAAAGGAAATGGCACCATGGAAGAATTGGAAATCCCAGCTCTTTTGAATTCCTGTTACTGCAAAATCAATCTGGGCTGTCATAATCCACACCTTTCGAAATGAAGGCTGTTCCTCATATCCAGGATTCCCAACAAACATAAATGTCATCAGGGCTAAAATGGTCCTGGATTCTCCATAGATGATATACACATTGGCTTTGCCATCTGAAAAAGGTAGGTATATATTTAAGATGAAATTGTTAATATCACCCAAATCAGTCCAATAGGCTTGGTTTGGGATTCTTTCTGTGAATGCCAAACAGATTCCATTTTCAGAAAGCAATGGCTCCAGATGCTGCAAAAAATGCTCCCCACTGCCATCATCCGTAGCAAAGAGTGCTACCCATGTCCATCTGAAATGCTGCAGTAATTGGATGATCCCCATATACTGATGGGCTTCATTTGCGACCATACAGTAAAAAGGAAGGAATTCTGTTGAACCCCTCTCCTCTGGGGCAAATGATCCATAAGCAATCTAGGACAAAATACACCCATGTTTTAGGTATGAATTGGGAGGAGTGTCTCTGTGCATATGCTTGATTACACAGTGTGTTTTTTCCTTGTGCATTTTGTTTTTTAAAAAATATTTAATAAAATTTATTTATAAAAAATTTAAAGAAAATACCAAGTCCATACAGAGAGGTCTAATATCAAACAATAGAAAACCTACATCCAAAGCCATCTATTGAATAAGTCCAAGAGCATGAGATCGCATTTCTTAAAACCTTAACTAGTTAAATTGTTGATCATATATGGAAAGAACTCCTTTATTGGAAAGGAGAGTCAAAACTGGTGACCATAGCTCCAAATGATCTACCAGAGTCATGATACCAGGAGCTCCAAAAACAGAACAAATTGTCCATTATTCTACTCATTAAAAATTGATCCCATAATTTAGCACACCATAAATTTAAAGAATGGGGGGTCGGTCGGTTCCAGGCACTAGCTATAGTTAATCTAGCAGTCACTAATAATTTAGATATCAGTACTCTGGCTGTGCATTGGATACATACATCCACCCAGTGATCAAGTAGTAAGAAGTCAGGAGAGTTTTTCTTGTACATTTTGTACGTTAAAGTAAAAGAAACTTCTTGCTGAACTCTTGGAAATCTCTTCTGGCAAATGCTTATGGGGATGAAACCTGTTGAAATACCCACTGTGCTATCCTGTACTTGCTGATACTGGGATGGATTCAATCATCCTCCAAGAAGTTTCCCCCCATCATAAGGAGCCTTCTGCAAACTGAAGTGACTCATTAGAGGAAGAGCCAGTTAAGTAGGAGGAAGACAATCTCAACTGAAAGAATGCTCAGTGGAGTGGTAGGATAGGTTGTGATTTGCCAGGATCCACCCTGCCACCACTCTCTGTCAGACAACAGAGACTCTGCTGTGATTCAGATAAGACTTATTTTTTCACCTATAGTTATCTCTCCTTCTGAATCAAAATAACTTCCAGAAATGGGGGGTACATTTGGGAAATCACTCACACCATTGTGCATGGATCCTACCTGTGGAATCTTGTAGAGACCTAAGATGTGGCCCATGTGAAAGGAGATGTCAAAGCTAAGTCCTCCAATGATGGCCACTAGATTTTTATGGGCATCACATTCATAGTTTGGAAGATATCTGTGCAATTTAAACAGTAGATCCAGAGTGGTACGACAGGTCATTCGGACATCATGGTAGCTGTCATAGATGTGGAGCCCAAGAGTGACATTGGGTAAAATCTTGGGATTCTCATTGATCTCGTTTATGGCAAACACCAAGGCCAGAACATGTTGGTAGAGCTTTGGCAGCATACTTAAAAAAACACAGTTCAATTATTTTTATAGGAGCATGTCACTATGCGTTATGTAATTTTAGCAGATCTTTGGTCCCTTTTGACACTCATTTTATCATCTCAGTGAAAGGACATGCCCTCATTTGTTCCTGTTCTGGGCTTAGGAGAATTTTTTTTCTTAAAATGTTGTTAGTGTGAGTTATTAATGATAAAATTACTTACACAACTGGGTGTAGGCTTGCTGAAAGTCTGTTAAAATGCCCTGTCCTTTTCATAGGGTTTATATATAGCAAAGTTTTCCATTACAAAGCAATAGCAAAGTTTTCCATTACATGCAAAGTAGCAAAGTTTTCCATTACATGAAGCAAATCACATCACCTGGCAAATCACCTCCTGTTAAGCTTCCGTTAGAGGGACAGGTCATTTTTAACAGGCTTTCGGCAAGCCTCATTGGGCTGTGACTGTAGAAAAGAAGAGGGGAAAAAACCCAAACAATGCATGCAAACGTTATCTGTTTAAGGCAACAAGACAATTAGGGTAGGAGAAACTTTATTCCTAATAAGAGTCACATCCTTAGCTCAATTAGAACAGCATGCAAACGTTATCTGTTTAAGGCAACGACAATTAGGGTAAGAGAAACTTTATCCCTAAAACAGTCCCATCCTGAGCTCAATTAGAACACAAGAACATAAGAGACGCCATTGTAGGATCAGTCCAAAGGCCCATCTAGTCCAACACTATCACACAGTGGCCAAAAATACCAGGTACCATCAGGAGGTCCACCAGTGGGGCCAGGATATTAGAAGCCCTCCCACTGTTGACTTCCCCAAGCACCAAGAAGACAGAGCATCACTTGCCCCAGAGTCCCTATCTATACCTTGTGGCTAATAGCCACTGATGGACCTCTGCTCCATATAGTTATTTAATTCCCTTTTGAAGCCGTCCATGTTTGTAGTCGCCACCACTTCCTGTGGCAGTGAATTCCATGTGTTAATCACTCTTTGGGCGAAGAAGTACTTCCTTTTATCTGTTCTACCCCAACCACTCAACAATTTCATTGAGTGCCCACGAGTTCATTTATTGTGAGAAAGGGAGAAAAGTACCTCTTTCTCTACCTGCTTTATCCCATGCATAATCTTATAAACCTCAATCATGTCTCCCCTCAGTCATCGTTTCTCCAAGCTAAATAGCCTTTAAGTGCTTTAACTTTTCCTCATAGGGAAAGTGTTCCAACTCTTTTATCAATCGAGTTGCCCTTTTCTGCACTTTGTCATTTCCCTACCCTTGCCAGGTTATCTAGAAGTTCAGAAGTGGGTGCATCTGCTTTCTAGAATAAATTCCAAATAAATGCAGATGTATGAACAACACAGAGAGCTCAGCCAGGAATCTCAGTCAGTGGTGTTGCAGAATAATATTTTACTTATTTTATGAAACTTATGAATTGCCCACCCTGCAAAACAGGCTCTGGGCGATTTGCAACATTATAGAGATTAAAAATACAAGTAATATATAACCAAATTCTGACATTAACTAAAAAGTTAAAACCAATCAGATGGCAGGAACATTTGGTAACATATTGAAAGAGGTTTTTTTAAAAAAAATACTAGATCAATAGTGCTACAATGCATATTGGTAAAAATGTTGTCCAGGTCCTTACTAAAGTCACTTACCACTTCTAGTTTTCTTTCTGTAAACCAACAAAGCACCTGTGACACTAACCAAGCCACAAAGTCTATTGATTTCATTATAGGAAAGGTATCACATTGGAAGGCAAAATGCCCTGTTATTTCTTTTTGCCAAGGAAAACTGTTCAAGGTGAGTATTGAAGTGAATAGTGATACTTGTTGTTAAGTTTCAGGTACCATCAGGAGGTCCACCAGTGGGGCCAGGATATTAGAAGCCCTCCCACTGTTGACTTCCCCAAGCACCAAGAAGACAGAGCATCACTTGCCCCAGAGTCCCTATCTATACCTTGTGGCTAATAGCCACTGATGGACCTCTGCTCCATATAGTTATTTAATTCCCTTTTGAAGCCGTCCATGTTTGTAGTCGCCACCACTTCCTGTGGCAGTGAATTCCATGTGTTAATCACTCTTTGGGCGAAGAAGTACTTCCTTTTATCTGTTCTACCCCAACCACTCAACAATTTCATTGAGTGCCCACGAGTTCATTTATTGTGAGAAAGGGAGAAAAGTACCTCTTTCTCTACCTGCTTTATCCCATGCATAATCTTATAAACCTCAATCATGTCTCCCCTCAGTCATCGTTTCTCCAAGCTAAATAGCCTTTAAGTGCTTTAACTTTTCCTCATAGGGAAAGTGTTCCAACTCTTTTATCAATCGAGTTGCCCTTTTCTGCACTTTGTCATTTCCCTACCCTTGCCAGGTTATCTAGAAGTTCAGAAGTGGGTGCATCTGCTTTCTAGAATAAATTCCAAATAAATGCAGATGTATGAACAACACAGAGAGCTCAGCCAGGAATCTCAGTCAGTGGTGTTGCAGAATAATATTTTACTTATTTTATGAAACTTATGAATTGCCCACCCTGCAAAACAGGCTCTGGGCGATTTGCAACATTATAGAGATTAAAAATACAAGTAATATATAACCAAATTCTGACATTAACTAAAAAGTTAAAACCAATCAGATGGCAGGAACATTTGGTAACATATTGAAAGAGGTTTTTTTAAAAAAAATACTAGATCAATAGTGCTACAATGCATATTGGTAAAAATGTTGTCCAGGTCCTTACTAAAGTCACTTACCACTTCTAGTTTTCTTTCTGTAAACCAACAAAGCACCTGTGACACTAACCAAGCCACAAAGTCTATTGATTTCATTATAGGAAAGGTATCACATTGGAAGGCAAAATGCCCTGTTATTTCTTTTTGCCAAGGAAAACTGTTCAAGGTGAGTATTGAAGTGAATAGTGATACTTGTTGTTAAGTTTTCACCAGAGAACACATGCCTTGCCGCAGACAGAGGTGATTTCCCACAAGCACTGCGCCGCGCTCACTCCTCCCTTTTGCCCCGATGGTACATGTCAATTTCACACAATGCCGCATTTTGCCCCACAGCTTCGTGCGATTTTCCCCGCGTCTACTCAATCCTCAAAAAACAGGATTGAGTAGACACGGGGGAAATTGCACGAAGCTGCGGGGCAAAGTGTGGTCGTGCAGCAGCTTGTGTGAAATTGACACGTACCATCGGGCCAAAGAGATTAGTGAGCGCGGAGCAGCGCTTGTGGGAAATCACCCAGAAACATATCTGGGGTGGTCAAATAACCTAGAACACTGACAACATATTCAAAAGCAAAATTCCATACTTCATTTGAACATGCACTTCCAAACTCTAGGTCTTTGGATATTGTAAAACTCTCACTGCTGCAACTGTAAATGTGGGTTTGCTTAGTGATAGTTTACTATACCTAGATACACTGGAGTTTGGGTTGGGTTGTGAATGTTTTCCCAGTTACACACTGTGCATGTTTCGTGTGCTTTTGCCATAGTTAACCAGATCTGTCTATTTAGTACATTTTAAGCTGCCATTCTTCCAAGTAGCTCAGCTAAATGTACATAGGTTGGATCCAGTGATGTGTGATCACAAAGGAAAATGTGCTTAACGCAGTCGTGTTTGTGAAAGTGATAGAGGCAGGGCTGCAGCAACAGGGGGCATATCAGTGTTATTTTAATGGCACAACAATGGATCAATGGAAACTATCATAAATGGTTTGCATTTTTAAAATTTGCTTTCGAGATTTTATCATAAGAGAGATACCTAATACTCTGTCTTGCACCAACAGAAAAAGATACTGGGGATACAATCTCTTTCACTTAGTGGAAGCAGACAGCCAGTAGTGATTTCAGCTCTTCTGCTTGCATAAAGACCCTTGCAGAAGAAGACATCTTCCATAGGATCCAACCAACAGCTCTTTGTGCCATGTGTAATGCAAGGCTTAGAAAGAAAAATCTAAGAAGAAAGAAAGTCAGACTCTGTAAACCGAGTAGAATGCATGAGAAAGTGATTGTAAAAGAGGAACCCGAAGGCCAGGGGGCATGCCTTCATGTACTTCCTTCAGGCAGTTTATCACTTGTATGAATGATTGATTGTCTGACAAAGCTTACAGAAAGCCAGGAGCAAATAATTCCTTACTTTGGAACTTGAGAAAGCTCCTGAGAAGGATGTTCTTGGAAGGTTAGTGCACGAATGTGATAAACAATCTGAGAAGCCATCCCACCAATGAGAAGGTCCCCTGGCCGGTAGATTTCATGTGGAACGGGGAGGGGATCCTTTAAAGAACACTTAGCAGTATCTGCTGTGCAAGCCAAGGGAGGTAAAAGCATCAGCACCAGCACCAGCCGCAACATCCTGGTAGTGATGCTGGTCTCTAGACGCAAACTCTCCTGTGTCCATCTATATCCTCTGTCTGACAGGCTATCTGGATGGTAGTTCAGTCTG